>NW_018020647.1:0-53947 GCF_002006095.1 Pseudomyrmex gracilis
TTTAATATATGGTAATATTATTATTATTATTATTATTATTATTTATGGCAAATTCTATTTAAATTATATTAAATTTGTTTGTACAAGTAATTGTGTTTCACATTTACATTTTTTACCTTACTTACTTTCTCGAACTATATTTGAATTTCCCGCTTTTTGGCTCAAAGGCGGTGCCTATTTCTTATCTATGTTACCTACGCTACTTATACATTGCTTAAATGGGAAAAGTGGGGGGAACTAGCAGTCCATACTTATATAGTCAAAGGGAAGAGCAGTTACATTATCGACACGACGTAGTTGTGGACAACCGATTGCTACTAGTTAGTTCGCACGGCGCTCATTGGCGCTACGAGCAACCGCCCCGCTTGCCCCCCGATCCCCGCGCCTATTCCGCGATTCAGTGACGCGTTGTGTACCTGTCGTTATTTGCAAAGTAATGCTTTGCCGTGTTTTAGAAATAATTTTTAGTACCTACGTCTTTGCCGTTAAATTATGAAAATGTGTCGATCACATCTGTTTCCATTGTGCAAGTGGAATCTTATCATCGGAATCTTACTGCTGTACGATGTGTCGCAACATGTGTCAAGCGGGGACGAGGTTGTTAACCTCAAAATCGAAAATGTCACTGACATCAAGATCACGCCCGTTGTCACAACAGACAGTCCGAATGCTACGAGTGTCGCGGCTAATATCAGTATTACAGAATTATCGAGCACATCGCGACCTACAAACAATACAAACAACGTTGTTCAGAGTGTCAGTTCGACGACCTTGAAACCGGCTGTCACGTCTGCGCGCACAGAAGAGCCTGACAACATCGGTGTCGTGAGCGATCGGATAACCGACAAACTCATCAACACGGTTTCACCGATTCCTATCGGCGATAAGAATGCGACAACAGACATCTCGGTATCGTCAGCTAGCCCGGATGTTGCCAACAACAATTCGACCAACACCAGCACGACCACCGTCGTGCCAGCGGAACCGGTTCTACCCGACAAAGGCTCTGCCGAGGAGGAACACAACAGTTCCATGTCCATATTCTTCGTTTTGTGCGTCTTAGCGTTGGGCATACTGCTGATACACCTGATGCTGCAGTTCAATTTTCAGTATCTGCCCGAATCGGTAGTGATAGTTTTCTTAGGTGCCGCGATCGGTATGATTATAAATCTCATGTCCCATCAGAACATAGCAAACTGGCGAAAAGAAGAGGCATTTTCGCCCACGGCGTTTTTCCTAGTTCTACTTCCACCCATTATATTTGAGTCAGGATACAATCTGCACAAAGGAAACTTCTTTCAGAACATCGGCAGTATCTTGGTATTTGCCATATTTGGAACAGCCATATCGGCGTTCGTCATTGGCGCCGGGATATATTTGTTAGGTCTGGCGCAGGTAGCGTACAAACTAAGCTTCGTTGAGAGTTTCGCCTTCGGATCGCTGATATCGGCGGTTGATCCCGTCGCCACGGTGGCGATATTTCACGCCTTGGATGTCGATCCGGTTTTGAATATGTTAGTTTTTGGAGAGTCGATCTTAAACGACGCTATTTCTATCGTATTGACAACTTCCGTATTGGAATCCAACAACGCGGCAACGACCAGCGAGGCTATTATACTCGGATTGAATCGATTTTGTCTCATGTTCTTCGCCTCGGCGGGCATCGGTGTGGTATTCGCTCTGATAAGCGCGCTGTTGTTGAAGCACGTAGATCTAAGGAAAAATCCATCTTTGGAGTTTGGTATAATGTTGGTATTCACGTATGCTCCATACGTATTAGCGGAAGGCATACAATTGTCAGGTAAACATTTAATTGATAATCGTAAAGAGAGAAATTTGTGTTTTATAATATAAATAAATTTTTGTACCTTATATATGTTTACACGTTTGTTACAGGAATTATGGCAATCTTGTTCAACGGAATAGTTATGTCACATTACACGCATTTCAATCTATCGACTGTCACGCAGATAACGATGCAGCAAACAATGCGAACGTTAGCTTTTATAGCTGAAACCTGTGTTTTTGCATACCTGGGATTGGCGTTGTTTAGCTTCAGACACAGAGTAAGCGCGTTTATCATGCGTATGGTACAACCAAATTATTTGAAAAGACTTAACGCTCGTGAAATTGTTAACAGGAATCAAATAAGGCCGATACGAGCCATTCGCAGGATGTTTGTGCGGAAACTATGCGTGTACATATATATATATATATAAATGTAACGAATTCTACTTGTAAATTTTTACAAGTATTTTTTGAATTGAAATCTCAATTCTTAAAATCATACGGGATGCTAGATTTGCATCTCACATATGGAAAACCCCGGATACCCCCTTAACTAATTTTAAAATATTGCGAAAAAATTCGTTACATTTATATATATATATGTACACGCATAGTTTCCGCACAAACATCTTGCGAATGGCTCGTATCGGCCTTATTTGATTCCTGTTAACAAATTATTTGAGTTTCTTGAATTAAGAAAAATTGTTGTTTTTTTTAATCAGTTTGAACCAGCATTGGTTGTTTGGTCCTTGATACTGTGTCTGATCGGAAGAGCCGCTAACATCTTTCCACTTGCCTTGCTGGTCAATCGTTTCCGCGAGCATCAGATCACGAGAAAAATGATGTTCATCATGTGGTTCAGCGGCCTACGTGGCGCCATATCGTACGCATTGTCGCTTCACTTAGATTTCAGCGATGAAACGCGCCACGTTATTATAACGACCACGCTCATCATCGTGTTATTCACGACCTTGATATTCGGTGGATCGACTATGCCTCTGCTTAAATTTCTGAGAGCGGAAAAGAAGCAGAAGAACAGCAGCAGGAGAAAGAAGAAGGACAAGGAAGTTTCATTGAGTAAAACCAGAGAATGGGTAAATAAATAATTTAAATAATTACATAAAATCTTTATTTAATGTATAAGAGTTTTATTTACATGCGTGTATAATTTATTAAACAAACTGTGTGTATTGTTTCGCAGGGACAAACTATAGATTCCGAGCATCTGTCGGAACTCACGGAAGAAGAAATGGAAGTGTCGTTCTTGCAGTCGCGCATACGCGGTTTCGCAAGATGGGATTTGAAGTTCTTCATTCCGTTCTTCACGAGACGGTTCACGCAGCAAGAGCTGAAGGACTGCAAGTCGCAGATGACGGATCTGACGAATCAGTGGTATCAGGCTATCAGAATCAGTCCGATCGAGTCGGACGATGAGGCGACCACGGCATCGACCGCGCAATTGAATCTGAATGTCACCGGCACGGCCAAGGATCAGCCGCAAGGAAAAGGAAAAAAAGGACATCCCAGGCACGGGTCTATATTAAGTATTTAATTTATTTTATGTGTGCTGTGTCCTTTTAAGTGTGCTGAACTGCGTGCTTTCGTGTAGTCTATAAGAAAAACGCCTGGATATATATACATATACATATATATATATATATATATTTATTGAATCTACGCGATATTTTTTCGTTTCTTTGCGGTCGAATGTAAGCTTAGTTCAGCTGTCCGTTTATATAACAGATTTAATCTCTAATGACGTTTGCACTGATTTGACACGGTAATCTTTCAAGTCCTATACAATGAGTATTTGTTAGGTTTTTATTTCAAAGTGTTACGTCTCTGGCAAACGCACAGGAAGTTTTTTTTAAGTTTCTTATAGTGGAATGTTCAATCCCAAAAAAAAGTATTGTTGTTATTTATTATTTATACTGTTTTGTAGCAATATTATATAATATATTTATTTATTTTTTTTTTTTTTTACTATATGTGATGAATAATTCCGATTACAACAGAAGATTTATACGTGTCTGAACAACTCCGACCGCAAAAGATGATAAAAAAAAACAAAATTATCGCTATTAAAGTTGCACAACGTCATCTTGTTCTATTTAAACTGAGAAGAGGGGAAGAAATTTTATAATCACTTATAAAGAGTTAATCTTAATTAAAAAATTAATCTTTTAATCTTGATTCGCTTAATATATGTTGCCTAATTATTGATACGGTAATTGCATAAATTTTATATTATCTTTACTAATGTGTGCTTTATTATATTTCTATATTACGGGAGTGTTGCAAATTTTATTCGAACTCTCTCTTATTTTCATATTTTTCGAGCAAATTATATGACACTGACCCGCATAAGGAAGTTTATGGAATTAATGTTATTTTGCACAAAGTATGTACACAGATATGTATAAGAGGAAGTTTTCTAACACGTTAGTCGTATTGTCTCTCTACTGCAGTATATTCATGATTTCTTTCATCTTGTCTGTCACTAATTTTTACATATGGCTGTAATAATTATAAGTGTGTTGTTTCTTTAATAAGATATATTTATTATTCAGCGAAGCAGCGGGGGAGGTGTGATCGTCCAAATATGCTTGCTTTACTCGAAATCAGCTTTGACGATGGTGATGGGGGCAATAAATTTTTATTTCGCCAAGAGATATTAATTAACACGACAATGATATTAATTTACAGAACTGTGGAGGATTGGTCTGATTAAAATTCCCGATTTGTTCCCATTAGTATCGTAAAGGATTATAATCTATTCAACTCTCTTTGTTAAGTAGTTCTTATTTCAAAAATCTTAATTTATATGTATAAATTTATTTAACGATTGTACATAATCTTGTAAAATGAACGAAAATTTAATTTGTATACAAATTTGATCTTTTCACTGATATTAGAAATGTGTACAAATAGTTTAGAATTTTGTTTAAAAAATTCTAATATGTGTGTATATGTGTTAAAATCTAATTATGTAAAAAAATTATACGTTTGTATTTATTTAGTTAATTGAAAAACAACGAAATCCACTTATAGATATGTCATGTGTCACATCTCTTTATCTAGGTCAACGACTTACTCATCGATTTAAGCGAAATCTGTTATTTTCTATTAAGTAATTGAATGAAGAACAACAGTTTATGTATTATTTGTGTCGTGAACACTTGACGACCCCGTATTACGTTCCGTATTATCATATCGTTCACAAGAGGATATTATATATGACTGCGTTATCTGGTTTTTATTTTTTATTTATTTTTTTTTTTTTTTTTGCTCACACGAGAGAGCGTTAACCCCGTCGTATACGAGTCTCGTAACTGGTGCGATCTATCATAAATGATGAAATTTCAGCAAAATGTATAACTTACATTATACGGCGGCGACGATATCTTCGAAAACGATAATGCACAAACAAGATATTGTATAAAGGTATTAAACGTATACTCTACTAAAAACGAAAACAAAAGTATTTTCATTTCGTCCAAAAAAACACATTTTGGAAAAATTGTGAACACAATTCTGTACATTACACAACTTTGTATGTAAATTATTCAGGGACAATAAAAGTGATATAATTTGTGATATGCCTAATCGAGCTTTTGTATTCGCATCGATCGATTGTTTTTTTCGTCCGTTTTTAATTCTTTTTCCTTGAATTATTTTATGGCGAATGACAAGTGGAGAAAAAAAAGAGAAAGAAAAGCTTTTATTTTATTGCGAATTTATTTCTCATAATTATATATCGATCTCGGGAGGGTGGGTACATGGTATTTGTTTACTCTTTTGCGGCAGGGCACATAACGGAGGCAGCGTCTAAACATCAAATCCATTTATTCGTTCAATTCTTTATCGCTAGTTTTTTTTTGTTTTTTTTTTTTTTNTTTTTTTTTTTTTTTGTTTTTGTTTTTTATTATGTTCTAGAGTTCTTAACGCCTCGTATGGTCGTACATCGAGCGACTGGAGCACAAGACGATTTTTTAGTGTTAAAACGCGATAGATCAGCGATGATTTGTTTCGGTGTTCTTTTCCATACTACAGCACATCGGTAATTCACACAGATAATATAATATCTCATAAAGAATGCGCACGACTTCTTCGTGTACGATACGCTTGAAAAAAAAATAAAATAAAATAAAATAAAATACCTATACAGTTCGATTATCTATTGCGTAAGAAAAAAATAAATTAAAAACAATATTTTCTTCAGCGGCTTTTCAACATTAAGAATTATACATTATCACTTATAGCACATCATTATTAAACTAAATACTCGAATCGAAAAAAAAAAAGAAAAAAGAAAACGCTCGCTTGTGAACGTGCCTCAAACTATATATATATGGTACTGACAACTCGAAGCTCTATATTCTCACCTAAGGAGTTAAAATTTTCAAAATTGTTTTCTTTTTTCTCTAATTAATAATTCGCTTACAATATTTATAGAAAATTTAACGACGCGTGTCAAATGGATGCCTCTGTTGTACACCTCGCGTCTTACATATGCAACTCGTGTGCGACGCAATCAGGCGAATTTAATTAAGGATCAATCAAGCGAAGTTGATTTCCTCGGCCCTCTCTCGCGATTCAATCGCGTCCAGCCAGCAATAGGACAAAGAGGGCATTATTTTTATCGCGCTAATCTGGGATATTGTCTAAGAGAGGAGGTTGCACACGGCGATACACGGCCTGTCTCTCTCTCTCTCCCTCTCTCTCTCTTTCTCTCTCTCTCTCTCTCTCTCTCTCTCCCTGTCCCGACGCTCCAGTCGTTTTTCTCGCACACGTCATCCAGGTTCGATTCGTTATAATATAACTTGCATGTCTCGGTTTCGGCTCGATGAACTTCTAAAAATGATCGTCGCGTTATCACGGGCGCCTAAGCGCGCCACTATCGATAAATTTTACAAATCCTTAAAACCTGTACGTTCGCGCAGCGGATCCTCGGGGGACGCGCAAGGGACTCGCCGGCGAGCGATACAAGTGGACTAAGCATGCAGAGTTTAAATAGCTCTCTATAACGCTACGAGACCGGTATGACTATGTACCAAAAATCAGTGAGTGACAATTAATAAATTATCGTACGGCCAAAGACTTTAATATCGCGCCTCTCTTTCTCCGTCCATTTTTTTTTTCTTTGTTTTCTTTTCAAGTACAAACCCGTTACATCTTCCTCTAGACCCATCATTTCGATATATATATATAATCGCTGTACATTTTACAATCTGTATTCGCGGTCGGAGGTTTTCCCACTCCGTCGCAGTTTGCAGATCATCACCGCTAGCTTCTAATCACCGCTCTCTTCTAAAAGGTGTAATAAAACCCTGTGCCGGGTTTATAATATACTCACAATATTTACATTACCTCGCGCGCACATCGCGCGTCGCAACTTACAATATGTAATAAATCTTGGTGTTTAAGCTTTCTGTTTTTTTTTTTCCTTTTTTCTCACATCTCAAAGAGATCTTCCCTTCTCTTCTTTCTTATCGCGTTTCCCGGCAATACAGTGTGCCAATTTTATTTGTATAAGATTAAGAAGAGAGATTCGCACAACATCTCGAACGTTCAATGCGCGCATTTATTAGTTTCTTCGTCGAGAATTAATTTTTTTTTTTTTTTTTTTTTAATCACAAGGCCACATTCCCTCACTTGTCGTTTGTGATTCCGGTACTTCTTCTCTCACGAAGATTGAACAAAAGCGGATTTTTTTCCGCAACGATTACAAATAGGAACGACCGACGATTCCATACCTCTTTCGCTCTGTGCGCTTTAGCATCGCGTAATGTAATGCGCATATAAATTATCAATTATATAATTTTGGAATGAGACAGCAATCAATATTTGTGTTTATTCTCGGCAAAACGAAAGAAACAATTTAATGAAAATTCAGTCGAAAAATGCACGTACATCACGAACGTTTCGAGATCCTCAGAATTTACATTTTGTGTGTGTATGTGTGTGTGTGTGTATGAGCTGCAAAGTGTAATAATATTGATTGCTCCGATTCCAAGGTACATTATAATTTTATAAATATCGATATTATCATATCGGATTAACACTCTCGAAATATTTTCTCAGCGCGATTATTATATATATATATATATATCCGATTTAAACAAATCTGTTTCGCATAAAACAGTTTAGAATCTACCGATTTTTTTTTTGGAACATGAGTCTCTGGTGCGAATTTCAGTGTGTAATTTTGGGTCCCTGTGTACTTATACACCATTTCCCCTTTTTTATCCGACCGCATATTCCTGATCACATTCATACACATCCGCGCGAATCTTATACCTATATATAACGCATGAGAGAAATTTCTTTTCTTCGCAAAAAAAAACGAAAAGACACGGACTGTTCTGAGGATATTCGTTTTTTTAAAGGTTTTTTTTGTTTTTACTCACTTTCGTCTATTTTATCCTACTTCGCACAAAATTATAATTATATCGCTTAAAAGTCGGAGAGGAGAAGGGGGAAATATCTCATACATATTAAGTTATACACAATTTACTGATGTTTTGTCAATTCTCCCCTAACTATGTATGTATTTATTTATGTATGTATTTATTTATGTATGTATGTATTTATATATATACATATATATGTATGTAACTTACTATTATGTACGTATATATGTATACATATATATATATATATATATCTTAAAGCAGCAGTCACACCTACGTACGTTACCGTTTATATATATGTATATATATTGATATATATACAAATATTTATATATATAGTTTAATATATAATATATTATATATATATAAATTTATTACATATATATATTTATGTATTTATTGTATAGAGCACACTATAGAGATATTAATATATATATGTATGTGTGACATTTATATACATATGATATATTAATACGAGACAAAAAACGTTACCTATGGTCAGTGCAACGCGGTATATTGAGCTTCAATTGATTTCAACGACGTAATCAGCGCGATCGATCGATGTTGATTCGTCGTCATCTTCTAACAAAATCGTTAATTCAACGTTCTGACTCGCGTCAATAATATTAACAATCATCCTTGTATTATGCCGTATATATATATATATATATTATCAGTGGAAGTATTGTTCTTGTCTATACTGACGCGCGCGCTCCGATCAATGATTTTCTGACCGATGTGTTTTCAAGATTTACAGATTCTCTTCTCTCTCTCTCTCTCTCTCTCTCTCTCTCTCTCTCTCTCTCTCTCTCTCTCTCTCTCTCTCTAGAAAACTACGTGAATTTTTAAAATCTCTCACGAGAGCGACACACGACATCACGAGCTGAAGAGTGATTCCGAGCGTTCTATCACGAGAGAGTGTAACTAGTAAAAAAAAAAAAAAAACATTTAAAAGGCAAATTGACTATTAAATTGAATTTGTGATCGCTACCTTCTTTCTCGCGAAACAACGGATTTCATCTCGGCTCGCTGTATTTCGTGAGACAATATTATTTAAGAGATTTCAACAGTATATACTGTACAGATTCGCCGTCATCGAGTACCACACACGAGCTTCACGAAAGAGCCGCGCGATTGCAGGGGAAATGCGGAAGTTAGATTGCACGCCTTTTGTAGAGAACGCGTGTCTCAAGTTTTTTGCCGGAATAGAATCACATATATAAACGCAACGTTCTTCGTTTTAACCGCGGGTTATAGAAGAGGCACTTTCTCATCGTCGAATATCATACAGACCGTACCGCTCTGTTTCCAATATTGTATAAAGTTTAAAACATCAAGTGCCTGCTTTTCGAATTTTTCCAATTCGCAGAAATGCATCTCATGATTTTGTTATAAATTTATGAATTAAAAGGTTTCGGTCGGCGTATTATTTACGTTATAAATTTCATATCGAAATGCTCACGTAATTAATTAAATATATAATACGCGCGCGTGCGTATGTGTGTGTTGCTTATTTTAAAAGTGATTAAAAATAAAATAAATAAACATGCACGTGATATTAAAAAATAGATCATAAAGCTATGTATTTTTACGAGAGTATTTTGCTTTTCTTTTTTTTTTTTTTTGTACAACACCGGGAAGAGATGTGTGGCCGCAAGTATAACAGAATATTTATACACATTGTGACGATTTTTTTCCCATGTATTTTACAAAAGCTTCAACCGGTTTTTTTTTTTTTATTGATGCGATCTGAGACTGGGAGGTTGTGTGAAGCAAAAAAAACCGAACATTCTGCGGGAAGCACAAATCGAATTTGTCAACGCGCAGAAAGTTCAGTGAAACGCGCTGCTTCGCTCGTTTGTTCACAAAATATAGAAGACAATTATATAATTCAGAAATTATATAATTAACAAGAGAGCTCTCAAGTAATCAGTCAATATAAAGACATTTCTCACACACGTATGTTACGATTGTGTGTGTGTGTGTGTGTGTGTGTGTGTTCAATATATTCATCAAAACCTTTTCCGCGCACATTATAAATACTTGTTTTTTTTTTTTTTCGTAATTGTATATATGATGTGTTTGCATTTATCGAGACACAAAACAAGTTTGAAATAAAGTCAAAAAATATTCATTAATCATCTCAGCATTGTGAGGTGTACATATAGAATAAGACAACCAGCGTAATATTTTTTCATATAGCTATTTCCTGTATAATTAACATCACGATTAATAACTGATGTATATTTCTTCCATACAAGTGTATTTTTTAAATAATAAGAATGTGTCAAAAAATATATAGATATGTAACCGCAAAAGATCAGAAAATTATTTATCATATAGAATTATATATAACTCTTTGTCTTGGGTGCGATTTTATTGCCAAATTTTGCAAATTTATTTATTCTTGGACAATATATGAATTATTTTCCAAGATAATTAAAAAAGAAAAACTTCGAAATATTTTAAATTTTATGTTGCAAACATATGTAATTACGTGTATATAATATAGAAATCTGCACCTTGAAGATATATGAAAAAATACATCTCAGTATTTATGTCTCATTCTAATTTACGCTCATTTCAATTACATATACCAAGAATCCAGTGTGACCCACTCTTAGAAACCTTTGGCTGCGCAACATGCAGTTATTGAATTGTGTAATTGATTTTTCGTATGGCGTCAAAAAAGAAAAGTTTTTGAGAAAACTCTTGTCATCAGCTAAGTCGAATCGGTTCAAACAAAATGTTGGCTCTGCGCCGTCGAGTATCGCACGAATATCGCAAAAAAAAAAAACCATATTTGTACAGCGTTTGCAGCCAAAGGATTGAGTGTTATCTACAATATACAAATGTTTCTCTATTTTGTTTTACACACATGACTGCGGTTCCTTGTATACTATTTTGTTAGAGTATTTTCTAACTGGCTCCGCGCGTATATATTGAGGTAGACATAAAATATTAATTAAGTAGCCACTTTTACGCGTGCCGTTGCAATTTCTCGACAAGTTTGTTGGCAAGAATTTACAGCGACCTATGCGTGTATATGCGTGTGATATATAAAAGTATACAAATATAACCGAGTCAAGGCGATAAGTCCTAATTTTAAACCAAACACTCGTTACCGAGTTTGCCGATTACCCCTTCGCAGCACATATCTACGAGCGGGTTCCTACGATTCTTGGAATATTCATCATCGATCGAAAAATGAAACCGAGTGAACGCGACACGAATATTTGTAAACTAATTATGTATACATGTATATATATAAAGTACTATCGAAACTTTTTTTAATTTAAGTTCTTTCATCACTAATTAAAAATAAAATTCAACAAGTGTATAAATTACACGTTATAAGTCAGCGGTTGTGATTTAAGTGTATTTGCGTTTTAGGAAGCACGCGCGTGGTCGTTCTTCTTTACATACATAAAAAAAAAATCAGCGGAATGTTGCAAGACCGTTCTACCGATTCTTTCGGATTTTGCGACACTTCGCTCGCTGCATTCCAGGAAAAGGGGGGAGGATTCCTTCGGGGCTGACTTCCACGATATTGTCAAATCACTATATTTGTGATATTATATAAGTCTTCGAGAACATTATTTTTTTTTTTTTTTTTTTTTTCTATTTCGTAACATTCCCCACGCGGATGTGTACGCTTCTAGCGTATTATAAATATGATTAATATAACAACACATATATGTACGTCACATTTTTGTTTTCGTTCTTAATATTAAGCTGTTTTCTTTTGTGTTTATGTGTGTGTATAATTTTTTTTTTTTTTTATGTGGTGTGCGCGCGCGCGTTTTTTTTTTTTTTTTTTTTTTTTTTTTTTTTTTTCAAACGATGCACTTGCCTTTCATACGTGAATTGAGAATTGCGATTTTCAGTACAGAAATAAACGCACCTGGTGCTATTCGGCTTCCTATCACACTCTCGATTTATGATCGTCACAATTGGGCTGCGGAATCGGGATGAGAGTTGAGGGGAACATTACTAATGAAACAATAAAAAAGCGCGATCACTTTTTGATTTGCAGCCACGGATGCTTCAGGCACTCGGCTGCGGTGGCTCGCGTGCTCGGATTGAATTCGAGCATCGGTGTTAGGAACTCTGCGAATTCGCGCGCTTCGCTCGGCGTCCAGTCGTACTTTTCTGTCAGCACCTCGTACAAACCCCACGGTTTCAATCCTGTAATATGCTTAAGTTCGCCCTTCTTGTTGAAGTACATCTTGGAATTTTTTCCCGAGAGAGCAATACGTTTTGGTATCTCTCCCAGCAATTCAATAATATGAGCCAGATGATCCTCGTCTCTGTGAAACACGTTAACAAGAAACAAACGCTCAAAATAACGACGCGAAAGAACAAATTTAAGGTTTATTTTTTGAATGTAAAAAAAAAAACATTTGTAAAATTTTTTTACCTGCAGTAATCTTTACCACTGTGCGGTTCAAACAGATAATCACCGGTCGCTAGTTCGAACGCCATACAAGCGGTGGACCATATATCGGCAGAGGTGTCGTATCCGGAACCCAACAGAACTTCGAGCGACCTGTATTGACGCGTTTGGATATCGTCCGTGAATTTCTTGTGGACCCAACAGGCGTTACCGAGATCCGCTATCTTTACATCAACCTCACACTCTATTATGGCAGGATCTAGAGGTGACGTGGACGCCCGTTTAAGTTGCTTGCTTTCAGGCGGATTTAACGATCTACGACCTACAAAAAGAGACAATAAATAACAAACAAAATAGAAGTGTAAACGCAACAGATAGAGATATGTGTTCTTTCTTCCGACGAATTGTTTTACCTTCGCTACATTCATCAGTGTCATCAGGATCAGGCGGCAATATTCCTTCGCCGCAACTCTTTTCCACGTCGCACAGACTCACGTTGTCCATTTTTTCCGACTGTTCGGGTGATGGATTCTGCATTTTTTCACCACCAGCCAGACCATCTACTCCGTTCATGTGCAAGGAAGTGGCGGACGGTTCCGAGATGTCGGGCGAGCCCTTGCTCTCCGTGTTATCCTCTATGCTCTCGGTGTTGAGATCTTGATCCAAACTGTTTGTTTCGATTTCCCCGTTCTCTCTCGTGCTGTTCGCGAGCTTATTTTGCTCCTCCAACTCCTCGATCTGTTCCATCTGTTTCCTCAAAAGTTCGTTCTGACGCTTGGCCTTCTTCTTCAATTTTTTCTTCTTGTTCTTGGACATTTTAGAATTCGGCGTTGGTTCTTGAAACTCTTTCGGCGCGGTGGAAATCAGGGATACTGGCAACTTTGCTCCCATAGAATGTAATTCTGTCGCTTCGCAAGCTAATTTTCGTATATAAATCTCGTCGACGCACACGAGAACATTTTCGGGTTTAATGTCGGTATGAATAATTTTACCTGAAAGGAAATTCAAATGTGATACATTAAGTTTCTTTAGAAGTCGATGATTAATAAAAAAGGGTATGGTATGTATTCTTTCAAAAATTTCAGGGTCTTAATATTATATTATAAAAAAACAGTGCATAAAACTAAAATACAAAATTTTTAAATGTTAATTTTAATACGCAATCTTCTTACATTTATTATGGAGATAATCGAGACCTTCAAGGACTTGTCTGATGATTCGTTTAACGTTATTTCTCGGAATTCCTCTGTAATTTGACTTGATAATTAATTTAAGAAGATTATGTCCGAGTACTTCAAACACCATGCAAACATGCAGGCCGTTAATGCCGCTGATCTTGAAGTCATTGAGCAACTGGACGGTCTTATTGCGCTTAGGATCACTAGGATCCGTATCGCGCACTTCTTTTAATAATTTAATTTCATCCAATGCAGTCTCAGTGAAATGAGAGGCGGATTTTACAACTTTGAGTGCCACAAAACGTTTATCCTGCAGAATAGTTTTTAAAGTATGGTTTTTGTGTTTACATAGACAAACAAAGACATCTCTTATAATATTGTCAAAAAAAAAAAAATAAAAAAACGCCTACCTGCAAATCCCAACAAAGCCACACGGTGGAGAAATGACCCCATCCAAGCTTGCGGGTGACATGATAACGATTTAAAAAGAGATCTCCTATTTTCACCGGATGATATCCGCCTTTACAATAGTCGCTGCTGTCCTCCTGCTCCTCCTCCTCGCTGCTGAACACCTCGTCGTCATCTTCTATCGTTTCATTGCTGGAACTAAGAAATGATTCAGATCTGTGACTAATGCAGTTAACTAAATACACAAACAACAAGATATTATTAGTGTGATTCTAAAAATTGAGTGTTAACGAGTACTTTTGTAACGCAAAATGTAGAAATAATTAAAATACAGCAAAAAAAAAAAGCAGTTTGTTCAGCATTATGTTCAGCTGAATTTCACAAAATGTTATACACTATTGTATTGTCTCCAAAGTTTCATTAAAGTAATACATAAATTATACTTGACAAATTATAAATTGAATATTTCTCTGTTACTTATTTCTACAATAAATTCAACGCACGAAGACATACAAAAGCTCAGCAAGAAAAAATGAAAAAGTCGAACGAAACACGACCGTGACGAAGTGATTTCTCTGACAGATTGTCATCTCGCGTTATGATGTGTGTTCGAATATTCGCGATACATATTGCGATAAGTATCGTAATCGTAACAACCGTGCGTACGGAACGTCTGATGGGAAATAACGAAGAGTGGACGCGCGACACCGCTGCATGTCATCGTTTGATATCACGAAAATATCGATACGCGGCAACGTTAAAAACGCGTACGCGAGAGTCTTCCGTGCCGGCTGCACCGGATTGGACATCGGGGGTTACCTGGTCGCACGCGCATACGAGCGCTGCATGGGGGTTAAGTCCGGATACTCGTAGGTGTTGTTGGGGTTGTTGGAGACGGCGGTAGCGGTGGCAGCCGTTGTTGCCGTTGCCGTCGTCGTCGTCGTCGTCGTCGTCGCCTGGCCGGTCCGCTGTCCTTTGGAACTCTGCGCGTCTTGCTCGCCCTGTGAATTGCTCGCCTTGCCCTTACGCTTGCTTGGCTTGTGCCGTTTCTTCTTCGCTTGGATCGCAAGTACTCGTCTGTTCACGTCAGTTTTGGCACTCATCTCACCGAGTGACCGGTGGTCCTCCTCCGAGCGCCAAGCCTCAACTCCTCGCTCTCCGCTCGTCGCTGCTGCCTTGCTTTGCCTACGTTTTCTTGTCTACGTTTCTTCTCGCACGCAGCAACGCACTGCCCACACTTCCGTTTCTCCGTTTCTGGCCGCTCCTTCTCGTGTTCTTCTTATCGTCGCTCGTGTTTCTCTTAGCTCCGCTGCCGCTGAGAGACACGGCGAGACTCGACGAGAGTGTAACCCGCGATAAGATCGCGCGGGTACACTCCAACGACAACTGTGTGTGAATCGGACTAGACTCGATTCAGATCAGATCAGATCACCACCTCCTCACCTCGTTTCGTTTCTCCTCTTCGTCTCTTTCCTTGTCGTCCCTCCTCCTTTTGGAGGAGCAAAGCTTCTTTGCGCGCTTCTGCGATTTGCAAAAAAGCGGCTCTCTCGCGATGATCGCGGTGCAGGTTCTCTCCTGTTTCTCTCTCTCTCTCTCTCTTGCGAGATTTTCGACTGTGTTATCACTTCATCTCTCTGTTGTTTGAGTTATGGCCGTGTATGTAGGGTACGTTTTTCCACACGGTTTTTTTTCGAGCACGTAACGACGTTTTATGCGTGCGTGCGTGCGTGCGTACTCGTATATACGCATATACACGCGCGTTTACCGTCGTCCGCTTCCCCGTTGGCAAGCAGGTGTCGTCGTATCTCTCTCTCTTCTTTCTGGCAGGTCGTCGTACCGCCGCCGCCGCCGCCGCCGCCGCCGATGATGATACGTTACGCTCGCGATTACTCGCGCACTACACTCCCGGCCACTTCTCGCACCCGCCACCTTCTCGCCGCCTCGCCTCCTGGTCGCCTCGTCGTCGCCCACCAACTGTCGCGACGGCTCTCTCTCTCGCTTTTGATTATGTATGCGCGTCCTTTGCGCCCCGTGTGTGTGCGAGAAACTCACAAATGTCCGGTTCCAATTTATTTAGAAGCGACCGCCGCCGCGTCGCGCGAAACGCTTCTCTCTTCTCTCTTTCCACGCCGCGTGGATTTCTCACACCTACCTACCTACCGACCGACCGACCGACCTACCTACTCTCCTCTCACCTCTCTTTCGCACCTGCGATTTTCGCAGCAGCCGGTCTCCTCCGAATACGCGTCGATCGCGCTCGGAGTCGCGATTACGTTTTTCTCCGCGCCGTGGCAGCAGAGGAGAGATTGTGTGGAGACGACTCTCTAAAAACTCGTTTCAGATCATTTTGTGTTCTCTCTTTTTTTCTTTTCCTCTATACTCCCCCTTGTTTTTTTCTACCGATTTTATTTATCTAGCGATAAAAAAGCTCGATAAATTTATTTACAGGATCGCAGCGTAAAGCCCAAAGTCTTGTCTCAGGACACGAATCCTTCCGCTCCTCTTTTCGACGGGATAGTGTGATGACGTATGTACATTTACGTTAACTCAACGACCGCATCGTCACAGCGATTGCGCGCTTCGCTTATTCGCGAACAGCGCGTTTCGAACTAATTATCGAATATATCTACATAGCGTTAGAGCTCGCAGTTACGTAGCCACGAATCTGTTCGAAGCGCTACGAAATTCTGAAATAAACAAGCGTGTACACACAGATGAGTTTAATAAACTAATAAATAATAACACAAACATGTACGCGTGTATAAAAATTAAAATCAAATAATATTGATAAATGGAGCAAATTAAAGAGACACGGTCTGCGTTACGTCGTTCGAGAAACGCTCCTGGAATAAATATCCCGTATAAAAGTATCGACGAGAATAGACCTGTTTCCTCGCGATATTATTTCCCGTTCGGTCTTCGGCTTTAAAACAATGTCGAATAATAATTACAGAGCGCGCGGCACGAATTTTCTTTCGATTTTTTCAAGACCGAATTTTCACACAACACATAAGCCCTGTTCGGTTTTTTACTGGCGGTACTGAAAAATCTATAGTATACGTGACACGAATCTATAGATTTTCAGTACCGCCAGTAAAAAAAACGAACGCAGCCATTATATTCAATAACGCTCTCTATCGCGATCAGCTGATATTTTGGTACGGTTCAATTTTATTGGAGATCGGCCGGCCGAGTTATCGACAGACGGTTATAATGTCACGAAGTATACAATTAACATATGTGTGTGTACATAAATTCGCGAGCCTAGAATGTAGGGAGACTGGAAGACTGGATCGCTATCGTTCGGGGTATCGTTTTCATAAATATTCTACGTATGTAGATTTTTTTATACTGCCGTTATCAACCGGTGCAGTTGCAATTTATGCGTACGAACACATTGAGTAACTAATTCGTTTTTCATTATTGTCAAGGGACGGTGAGTTTGATGTTTTCATTATTATATTGTTTTTAGAACAATAACTTAAGCCGATTAATAATATTGACTCGATTGTTGTTTTGTACGTATGTAAGTTTATTTTATTCGTGTGTAGATGGAGAATTACACTTACTCTCAATTTAAAAGCAATATCCGTACGTAAAACCGTACGCAACGGTTGCGAAAAGGTTAGCGTGAAAAAGTTTGAAAAGAACGTGCGTGTTTGCTCCGTGTAAAAAAATTCATTTGTCAAGTTTTTTTTTTACTAAAGCGGTACTGAGAGTACAAAATGATATTGTTTTGTAAATGCTACCTAGAAACAGAATTATTATTCATGCTTTTGGTGACACAAGCTCTCGATACGTAAACAAACACTCCTCACATGCCTGTTTATTGTGATTCGTTTGATAAACATGATATTTCATTAATTGATTGTTCATGTTTATTAGTTTATTGTTGCAGAAATAACAATGAGCACATTGGAACTAAAGCAAACTCTGACAGGTCACAGAGGCAGAGTGTGGAGTGTTTGTTGGCATCCCCAGGGTGTCACTCTGGCATCTTGCGGTGAGGACAAAACAATCACAATATGGGGATTGGAGGGATCTAAATGGGTTACAAAAATGATCCTTACCGAGGGACACTCAAGATCCATTCGAGAAGTAACTTGGTCTCCCTGTGGAAATTACATTGCGTCGGCTAGTTTTGATGCTACCATCGCAATATGGGACAAAAAATCAGGACAGTTTGACTGCAACGCAACGTTAGAGGGACATGAGAATGAAGTGAAAAGTGTTAGTTGGTCGGTTTCCGGTCAGTTGCTTGCCACATGCAGTCGGGATAAATCTGTATGGGTGTGGGAAGTAAATGACGATGATTATGAATGCGCTGCCGCTATTAACGCTCACACTCAAGATGTAAAAAAGGTAAGTATTGCAAGTCCATTCAGAGATCGTCATAAATTTAATCGCTTGTTTTACTTATTATTAATTTACAAATCTGACAGATTTTATGTTGTACATAAAAAAAGTTTTTTTATGTTTATTTCAGGTTAGATGGCATCCGCACGAAGAGATCTTGGCTTCTGCCAGTTACGATAACACAGCAAAGATATTTAAAGAAGACGTGGCAGACAGCGATTGGTCTTGCATTGCAACTCTGTCGTCACACACGTCTACGGTGTGGAGTCTTACGTGGGACAAGACTGGCAATCGAATCGCGACTTGCAGCGACGATCAGACAGTGAAAATATGGCGGGAGTACAAACCCGGTAACGAGACGGGCATCGCCACGCCTAACAATGAATCCGTTTGGAAATGCGTCTGCACATTATCGGGCTATCATACAAGAACTGTTTACGACATTGACTGGTGCAAGACCACCGGTCTGTTAGCGACCGCGTGCGGTGACGATATCATTCGAATATTTAAGGAAGACGCGGACTGCGATCCTCATCAACCGACTTTCACGTTGGTCTGTTCGATGGAGAGCGCCCATACGCAGGACGTTAATTGTGTTCAGTGGAATCCCGTGGTTCCCGGACAACTTGCATCCGCGAGCGACGATAGTTCGGTGAAGATATGGTTTTATAAGGAATAAGATAAATGTAATATATAAATAAATGTTAATAATACAAAAATATTTTATGGTGGTTTTTGTTTTATTTCTCACATGCGCGTCGGTTCATAATTTTCATAAATTATTTTCGTGTATCCGCAATATCTTATAATTAGCGAGTGCAGGCGATAACGTTCTAACAAACTTTATTTATCATTTTTCTGTTTCATACATAATAAAATTTATCTTTTGATAATTTTACAGATCTCGGTATATTTGTTGCAAGTTCACTTTCTTGAAATATTGAAATAAGCAACGCATTATTAGAGAACTCTGTGTACAAAAATTGTGTCTTTATTTTAGGGCTGTATACATGTTTAAGAGATTACATAACATCGTATTACGATCTTACAAGATTTCGTATCTGCGACACGGATATATTCGACAATACAAAGCGACACGCGCAATGAGTACCGAAGCGAGAGACAAATCCGGTGTGCCATTGAAAGAAGTGGTGAGCGCGTTAGTCAAGTATGCGGACTTGTCGCTCGCAGCTTCCTGGGACAATGTTGGATTACTGGTAGAACCTACAGAACCAAAAAATGTGTACACCATTTTACTGACGAATGATCTAACTGAAGATGTTATGGACGAAGCTATTGAATTAAAAACCGATTTAATCGTCACGTATCATCCGTTAATATTTGCTCCATTGAAATCTGTTACCACTAAATCTTGGAAGGTAACGGTCTGCAATATAATCTAACATATTGTAAAAAAAAAAGTATTGCGATAATTTGTAGTTTATGTGCAATAGGAACGAATAGTGGCGAGGTGTCTGGAAAACAAGATCGCTGTCTTCTCTCCTCACTCTTCCTTCGACGCTATTGATGGCGGTGTGAACGATTGGTTAGCGTGCGCTCTCGGTAAAAATCCTTTACTCACAACGCATCAACTTGTTCAGAAGATTGATGCACACTTTACTCAAAAAAAAAACAAAAAAAAAAAATGTTTTTATTTTAAGATCTCGAGAACATTGAGAGCATCAAGCCAATTCAACCATCTCCGGACAACGAGAAATACGGATTGGGTAGACTGTGCGTCTTGAAAAATCGTATATCTATTAACAAAGCGGTGGAATTAGTGAAGGCGCATACAAAACTGGAACACGTGAGATTGGCACGCGCGCGCGGTACAGGTAAATATTAAGAAAGTCGATCTCTAACATTTGTAAACACGTCACATTTTATATCATTATTTTTGCATTTCAGATGGTTTTATTAAGACCGTTGCACTGTGCGCTGGATCGGGCGTGTCGGTGCTGAAAGATATGTCCGCGGACTTATATCTTACGGGAGAGATGCTGCATCACGAAGTGTTGGACGCCGTGCATCGTGGTATCAACGTTATATTAACTAACCATTCCGATTCGGAACGCGGTTTTCTGTGCTCATTCGCGTTGACATTTGGAAGAATATTAGGAGGAGATAAGTCTGTTCAAGTGTGCGTGTCCGGAGCTGATAAAGATCCACTTAAAACCGTGTGAATCAACAGAAAAAACTACTCGCCGTAAAAAAAATTTACCTCAATTAGACGTAGAGGGATGAGGGTAAAAAATATATACAACGATTTTATATAAAAAAAATTCTTTATTGTTAATATTATAAATTATCGTTCACACTCTGATCTAAATAGGATTCGAATTTTTTAATCTCACATCCAACCTTATTTAATATTTCAGATTTTCTTTCAACATTATCGATAAAACTCTACGAAATCAAATCTAATCTTCAATCAAATATAATATCATATACTCGTGACATTAAAACACAAGAGAATATCTCTACAAAAACATTTTTGAACTTATCAAACACAAATTCTTAGACTACATAATTGAATATTATATAAATCAAGTTGATTTTTGTTTGTCAGTTTTCTTTAAATAATTATTATCCACGAACTTAAAATTATTTGTTATACATGTGTAAAATTAGATTTACCAAAAGTATTATAATTATTATAATAATAATTATTAATATACGTATGAAATAATTATTAATATAATAATTATTATTTTATATATATATATATATATATATATATATATATATATGCAATAATTTAACTGTTTTATAACATATTACATAAAGTAAGTAATACGTAACATATCCATATTTTATATGGTATCGCACATGAAACAACAAACAGGATCAAACTGTTTTCGTGTATAATTTCGTTTTATAATCAAATATTTGGATGAGAGTGCAAAAGTTACGTGTCCGATTTATTATTAATACCAATGATAAATCAGGCGCGTGACTTTTGCACTTATCCAATATATACATATATATATATAATCTCGTGACAACAAATATACAAACAATAAATTAGAATTTTATAATATATAATTATTTTCTCTATATTTCATACAATTATTATCTCGCCTCTGTGAGTTTGATAATAGCACAAAATAATAATAGATAGAATCTCGCTGTGTCAAGTAAACTGTTCTGACGTGAAATAAAAGTATAATGGAAGAAATAATTGTGTACGTCAATTCTCGATGAAATAGAATTCTAACATGATTTGTAGCACAACATTCTTATTCAATCATTTAACAAAACGCATAGTAAATTTTCGTAATTTCGTATATCATTGTATAGATTCGCATTCTGGAAATCTTTCTCCGTATCGCGAAGACAGTCGTCGAAGACTGTGTCTTGTGAAAATTTATATTGTGTGTTTGTGCGAATAATTTCTGTTACACGGACGCGCTCACTCGTGTATCAAGTGTTTTCATTTTTCTTCTTTTTTTTTTACAGCACAATCTTTATCTTAAATATAATTCTTATACGCGTCGCCTCGCAATTAGAGGGATAGATTTTAACACACGGTATCTATATATGTTAAAATCCAGTCTATTTTTTTTTTTTTTTTTTTTTAACAATAACACGTACGAATTCCTTTGGCAAAAGCGCGACGTATTGTCTCGTGAACATAAGCAAATATGTGTAACCTTTATATACCAATCTGCCGCTCGGGCGCAATAAATTTTTCGAATCGCAAAGTATTTGTCAACGTATGCAATGTTTTGCTACCCTGTCTTCGCTCTCTAAATTTACAGCATTGTAACTCTTGAAAATCCTCTTGGAGGACTGTATCTCACAATCGCTCTGTGTCTCACAATTGTTTTTCTTGTTTTTTTTTTTTTTTTTTTTTTTTTGTTATTTTGTCATTTCTTTTTCGCGACGGTTTTACTGAGATTCTTGTTTGCTTATTACGTTCGTCTGTACGAATCATTTTTTGTGAGAGATGCGTTCTTACTGACTTTCTGAACAACATACGAAGCGTTTTGGAGAAACGCGCGGTAAGAAATATTTTAACGACACACATATAGACAGAATTTGTCTCTCAACATATATAATTAAAGAACATATTAATTACGTAAGTTGTACTCCACTCGATAACAATAAATTACGAAGAATGATGGATTATAATAACAGGCATTTAATAACAGCATATATTCAAACAACAAATGTAACATAAATCACGTTATTGGAAAAAGACTCGAACTTTTGCAGTTTATTTTATCGATCGTCTATTCACACGAGCGCGCTATGTATATATATATATATATATACACACACATATGTACATACATGTGTATATGAAAAAGAGAAAGAAAGAGAGAGCGAGGTTCAACGATAGATAGTCACGCTATCTTTTCTCGAGGAAAATCAGACAATCAGTATACGCCAAGAAAGAAGAAAAATAGAGAAATTTGAAACAAGTATCTCTCGCTTGCTAACTATATATATATATATATATATACACACACACACATATGTGTATATATATATATAATAATAATAATAATAATAATAATGGTCCAGCGCCTCTACATCCTAATAAGGGTGATTCAAGAAGGTCAGAAGCGTCGTCGAGATCATTACAAAAGGTAAATTGGCTAATCTTAGCTGGCCGCCGTGCTGCATCGCGGCTGGATGTTCCCCTGCAAAGAGAGAGCGCGAATAGAATTTAATATAATCTTCTTTTATTTTTTTTGTGCTAGATTTGCGGTTTCTTCTCACCGCGGAGAAGGATAATATTTATTTTCTCGCACTACTGGATAATCGGCGCGCTGTGCCGGAGGATTACCATTAGGTAATATTAAGCCGCTATGCAAACGCCTTCGTTGTAACGGGAGCGTGTAACAGCAGGTGCGTCGTGAGATTAAGAAGTATACATACCATTAAGTACGTGGACCAAGACCGTCTTTGTGTTAGCGTTACTGGGATGGCAGGTGTATTGTCCGCTATCCGCCGGTTGAGCACGCTGAATTAAAAGATACGACGTCGTTACCTCACCCTTCTCCGTGATAACCGATACCCCGCCTCGCGGACTGTCATAATTGATCACCTGTCAAGCGCAGAGAATCCGGAAAAAATGTTATTCTAATTAAATTTCTTTTCTGCAACGGTTACACAATAGCGCGCCACCCGCCAACAAAAAGAGAATCGGTTAATTGAATGTTTGACTAATTTTTTTCAGATCGACAATTTCGGAAACAATTTGTTGTGCGCAAGCAGCTGAATTTTTTTAATACACACGAGTGTAATATACATGAGCGTAGAATCGGGTTTTAATAAGTTTCATTGTTGTTCTATTGTTTTAAATAACACGCGAAAAAGGTCACGGTAGAATTAATTCAAAAAATATCGTAAAAACGTCGAGATGCAACAAAAGACTTAAAAAAAATAAAATTAAATACTAATTGTTTTTCATAATTGGAGGAAAAGCTTGTGAATGTTTAATTAAACGCATTTGTGTGCGCTTATTGGCGAGACATGTCATCATGTTTGTAACATCGCGCGAAATATCCTTTCTTTATAAATTACAAAATACCTCCTTTGTCGCAATTACATTTCACGATTTGTAAAATGGTGGAAATTCAGTTTCAAAAACTTTGGCAAAATCGATATAGCCGAGCACATATCAGTTTATATCCGTACCCCGCTGAAACTCATAATGTTTCAAAGCTGAACTTACACTCTCTCCTAAAATAAACGGCTCACATGTCAGTGATGCAGAATGGATTTTAGAAACTTTCAGAGAGCCATAGGAGAGAAGTAGGTACTGTAAATCTAAAAGTAGTGTACAACTGCCCCGCTTTGATATATATATATTTTTTTATCTGTTTTATATATTTTTCTGACAATTGTTTCTTTGTGCGATTGGCCCGTTTTCTACGTACAAGTTCGTATCGAGCGTTGTCTCATAAATTAATAATCTGCTTATTAATTTCGCGACGACACGTTCGTTGGATTTTGAGCAGTTTCTACATTATATCTAAAAAATACACAAATATTCCCGATTTTTCTCTTTTTATTGCGATTTTCATTGTGCCAATTTTTTTTCATCGAGAAAAATATTAAACATTTGTTTAAAAATCACACTGTGCAGTTTAGCTTATGATAAAACTCATTCTGACGAATTTATAATTCATTTCTATTAAAGTTTTTTTCATTTCTCTACTTTTCGCGTTTTATATTAATATTTATAAGAATATATTTTTAACAATTTAACACGCAATACAGACGCTGTTGTCGCTGCATTCACGGGAATATATATTGTTTGTCGTTTTTACCAAAATATATATCATCGCGCGCGTGCACGTATGCAATGATACAAACGTCATAACGTCGTCATGAAGACTAATGATAGGTCGATAATAAATTTTCACAGGATGAAAACATTTTTGCGACTTCCTTTCTCCTCTCTTCAAAATCATACATCGCTCGTTAGATTCTCACAAATGTGTCATTATTTCACACGCGGTATAATAACATGAGTGAATTGCATAATCAATTGTATCTTCCGTTATATGTTAATAATAGTTATATGTTAATTTATTACAAGGTTCCATTTGTATAAACAACAAGCATATTTGTGCCTATCATCATAAACACGATGTTAAACAGATACCTCACAGCCTTCCATCGGTGTGATTTATGTATTCGGATTTATGAGAAATATATCATGCAAATCTTCTCGAAATGATCCTGAAATATCAAAAATTCCGTTTGCATACGCGTTTTACGCGCAGAAATATTAAAACTTCTGCGTATGTGCGCGTATTATTCTCAATAAAAAAAACCACAAAAAACTGGAAAAAAATATATTTTCATTTTTCTTTAGTTGTTATAAAAGCACAAAATATTTTATTTAAATTCTTGTGATACACAAAGCAAACTTATCTGCTTTTCATTTTTCTGAATTTTTCTACGTTCGAGAAAAAAGACAGAGAGAGAGAGAGAGAGAGAGAGAGAAACCGAATGTGGATTTTCTGTGTTTATTCGAACGCTTTGGTGTGTGTGCGTAACAGATAATTCCAAATTATTTTCAGAAATATCGCTTGCTCAGTTTTTTACGATACGACAGATATTATATAATTATGTATTTAACTTAATCGATAAAGATACACTCTTGTTTACAGTTTTATTTTGTTTTATTTTTAAAAGATCTTTTATATTTTTTAAAAGTGTATATTTTGTTACGTTATGAAAAATTACTAATAATGCAGATAAGAGAAAGAAAACGTATACGGGAAGACGACAATAGAAAAGTGAAATGAATATTTTATAGAATTATTGGTGGAAAAATCGTAGAGGGAAAGCGCAATAGGAGAATTTTCAGTTATGCCATTGCTTTTCCTCTTGCGCACTTCTTTTAATATCATATGAGAGTCATAGTCATAGAAGTGCTTTCTCTCTCTCTCTCTCTCTCTCTCTTTCACTCTCCTCAGCTTCTCTTCTTGATTATTAATCAGCTATATTGCGTCTGTGCTACTGGCTAGCTGACTATGATTTGCGGTTTGTCGGAATGTAGTCTAACTAAATTTAAATGTTTTCCATAGTAGTTGTAGCCTGATGGATATTATTAATATATATATATATATATATATAAACTGATCTAACATGCATCAATGAGTACATGCCATTACTAACAGCTACATGCCGTCAGCAAATTCCAATGTAACAACGACTGCCGTGTGCTATCGGCGAACCGTGAAATGTCAAAAATTCTGAAAATTTAAAACACAAAGTCGTAGACATTCGACATTGACATAAATGCTCGTATTTTTTCTACATTTATAGCCGGAACACTTTTTTTCCAACGCACGCGTGATTGTTGTAAAATCCTTTGAGCTGAAAAAGCCATTTTTTTACTCTCATCGTCATCAGGTACGCGAGTGTTATTATTATTATTATTTTTATTTTTAGGTTTTGATTGGAAGTAGATTTAAATTTTTTTTACATGCATAATAATACCGTGTCAAAAAATCGCATGTGCATAATATTGTGAAAATGTATGACTCGGCGAATGAATGTATTTCGGAGTTGCGGCATAATTTCACTTGGAAATTATGAAATTCGTATTTGTTACAAATATTCTTCTTGTCGAAGAGAAAGAGATATCTGTGAGATACGATATCTAATACACAACAGTTTCGAGTAAACCTACGCGTCCGGAGATATTTCAGAGAGGAATAATATAAATAATCCACAGCGAGAAGGAGAGTTTTATCCGCGGTATAACTTATCTCCTAAGTAGAACCGTCTTGTGTAAGCCTTCTTAATGAGGATGTAAAGCGGATTATCACTGTAAATAATACCCGATTGTGCTCGGGTCTGCTCTCCACGTCGTCGGGAGTTGCCGTTCTCCGAATGTATATTTTTCCGCGGATTTTTGCCGAGCAATAACTTTATTTCCGCGATGGGTTATTAAAGTTTCGATGTTCTCTCTCTTTTAATTTTCATATTTAAATGTGTCCCGTAATTACAATAGCCCGTGCGCAAACATTGCGCGGCGCAAAGTTAATATAAACGCGTATGTGAAATCAATTATGCCAACGAGATCGCGTACACGAGATCGCGCGTTTACCGATATTTATGTTACATACGCGGCATATCTGAACAAGCATAATTCTCCGTACAAACGGGCGAAGGAGAGAGGGAGAGACGACGGGACTAACTGGGTCATGGGGGATGGAAGGAATGCGTGCGACGAGACAGACAGGAAATATGGGGTTAGTAAGAAATAGTACGCGTCAAATTTTTCACCCGAGGGAGGTTCTCCGAGCGAAACACGCGCGCGGGATATCGAGGGCGGGATTGGCTAGTAGTACAATGCCGGGATGGGATAAAAGTCGGTATACGGGGGGATAGAAGTCGAATGACGAGACGAAACTAGAAAACACAGAGAGAAAATCTCCGCGTACGACGCGGAAGCTTACATGAGATCGAGAGCCGCGGAAACGGATGGGTTCGAAAGGAAAAAAGTCAAATTCTGGAAAATAGAGTAAAAAAGAAATAGAGTGACAGAGTCGGATGTGAAAGATTCGAACCCCGCGGGGGAGAATCCGCGAGGACGTTCGCGGATTGCAGGAAAGTCCGTGAGAATGAGAAACAAAGGGAAAAAAGACAGTCACGGTGAGAGGAAAATAAATTAGTTTCTTAAAGAAGCTGAAAGCGACAGAGTCAATATAAGCTTCGCCCGAGTTGATGCAAACTACTGAATGTAATAAGTTGCCGGATTAAACAATTATGTTAACAAATCTTACGTAAAAAAAATTGCTAAACAATTTTCTGCCAATTACTCTGGCGAAAAATGTCCACGTAAACATAACAACAAATCTCGCGAGATAATGTACAATAAGTATATATATATTACACAGATCATACATCTATAGTAAGAGATTTGATAAAACAAACCGTAATTGAATCGAGCGTGTTACACTTTAAACGTTTATTTAGGAAACTCTGAAGCTCTAAAGTTGAGGAGTCGGTATCGACCAAAGTGATAGTGAAACAGTGAGAATGGATAATAAAGAGGAACGAGGGTACACAGCGCGCAATATCGGAGAGGAACGTTACGGAACACGGGGAAGATACCGCGGAGAGAGCGAGAGCGAGAGAGAGAGAGAGAGAGAGTTAATGCTATGAACTGTCGGTGGTAGCTCGAAAGTAAGAATATAGGACCTAAAGTGGAAGTCTGCGCGCGAGCGCGGGAGGGTTACAGAAAACGGAGATACGGTTACGGGGAAATAGGTGTTGTATAATGCGACCAGAGGTGTATAGTATAAAGCACACACCAGAGAAACTTTACCCGCGGCAAAGGGAAGAAAACGGAGCAGCGGGGAAGAGCTGAGAGATAGGTTTTGAAGTTGAGAAACGAGATCCCGCGAGTCGGACACCGCGGTACGCGCGCGCGCGTGTGTGTGTTCATACATTTAAAAATTCAACAAGAAGAAACGTTGAGCAGGTAATATTAAAATTAAAAGTTTTTTCCCGTGTTCCGCGCAAACTCCTGAGCGCCTTAAACTTGAGAACTTGTTTGAGAGACAAAGTCACATCCGAAAGACGGGAGAGCAGATCGAGCGGGTTGCAATATGAATGAGGATGGAAGAAGATGAGAGATTACGTGAATAGAGCGCAAAGAGAAAAGGGAAGCTGCGGATTTGAGTTATTCTCTTTTATCGACTTTCCCGCGGGCGGATTTCACAGAGATAATAATTGGAAACTTAATTCGACGATTCTCTCGTTTTTTGTTCCGTTTTTTTTTTTTTTTTTCGGGATTGCTCGTATCATATACTCGAAAATAGCACGTACAAAATATGTATATACATATTGTGGATACATACCTCATGATCGTGAGTCCAATGAATGGTCAGCGGTGGTTCGGGACTGTGTCGCACGATGCAAGTCAAGTTCATCGTACTGTCCTTGTTTATGTACATTTCTGGCTCTCCGATGATCATCGTCACAGGCTCTGTGCAAAGACAAATATCAAGAAATATACATATATAGACCCAATATTTCATAATATTATTATTGGAAAGTCGTATATTTCGATGATCAAAAAAAAAAAAAGAAAAAGTCTGAATTGTAGAAGCTATTAAAATTCACGGAGAGAACAATCGTTTATTTGTTTTAAGTAAAACATTTCGCTTTTAAAATTCTCACGAATTATGGACGGAAGTTTAGTTGGGGGCCTCTCAAGCTTGAGCTTAGTTTCAATTCGAACGCACATTGCATTGGATTAAAAAAAAAATAACCTCGATTATGGAAAAGTTTTCACTCTCCGATTTTTCAGTTTTAGCGATCACGTTCCGAATTTAGTTTTCATCGAAGTTGGGATTCATCTGATATATATTAAACGTTTTCAATAAAAATTGGTTGCTCTATAAAGTACAATTTTTGCTCAATTAAACGTAAACCGTTCGTAAAACTTATTGATATTATATTATAAATTTTTTAACACGTGATTTACTTAAATATAAATAGAATGACAATATATAGCATATAATTTGCCGATTAATAACAAGTAATAAAATCTTTCAGCGACACTGATGATATAAAAATAATAAAGTTAAATTTGCGCTCCATATATACAAGTTAATTAATTAGTTTTCCTCTAATTAAATTTTCTCTCTTCGTTTTCGCAATTCTATTTTATTTCGCTGTGATATTTTTGAGTTTAAAAAAAAAAACAATGGCGTTTTTTTACTAAACGAAAATTTATTCTTAACACCATCGAGGACAATTTATAACCGATACAGCGCAAAAATTGTAATTCTATGACAATAAAAAAGAAATTTTACGGTCAATAGACGGAGATATTATAATTTCATGAAATGAATATATATATTTTATGAAACCATATTGTACTCTATGAAGCCAATATACTGCTATTTGTTTGGTGTCTATTGTTGCTATATGTGTTAAAATAATCATAATATTAACAATATACATTACAGAATAAACCAACACTCAATATCTAATATGTCTAATAACAATCAACAATATGAATAAAGTTGACATTTTAGACACCGTACATTACCAATATCGAATATTACATTTCAACATATCGATTATTATTATTTATTGATTTTCATCAATATTGTTTAATTAAATCGCCATGTAGGTACGTGTACAACTAATACGTCATTTATCAGCAAAATTTTTTATGTCATTCATTTTTTTCGTTTATATTTTCAAAACAGTGGTATATTTCGGTTGTTAGATTAATTTCTGCTTTGAACATGAGTTTTGAGAGTAAGAGTGTATGCGTGAGAGAGAGAGAGAGAGAGAGAGAGAGAAAGAGACTTAATATTAACTTGTTAATATTAAGTTAATATCGAGTTTAGAGAGAGAGAGAGAAGCTGAATTAAACTTACCATCCGCAGAAGGAGCGAGCATGCATAATGAGAGAAATTCATAATTCGCCAAGTTCACGGAAATTACTACTTCTTCGTCTCACGAGTTTCGCGCGTGCGCCAACTTCCAATAGACGTATCATTACATAAAAAAACGCTTAAAAGTAATCAATATTCTGATTTCTCACGGTCTCTCTCTCTCTCTCTCTCTCTCTCTCTTTCTCCCTCTTTCTTCTCGATAACTTAATTCTTCCGCGTGAATTCGCACACCGACGCATATTATGCGCCGAGGGAAATCGGCGGCGGCGCGTGGGTATACACGGGTGTTGAATTATCGTACTTGGGTCGCGTGTTCCATTGAGAAACTCCGGGGGTGAATGATTAAGTCATAAACGGTAAATCAGCGTAGGGGCGACAAATGCCGCGCGCGCGCGAGTACATGTATCGCGATGCACGTGCGGAACGAGAGCGCACGAGCGGTTGATGGTTTTAAGCTTCCCTGAAGTGGCAAAGTGGATACGGCGCGAATTTCCGACGAAATCAGCGCACGGCGCGCGCGATATATACGGAAAAGCGCTCCGTCGCGTGAAAAACGGAACAAAAAAAAAAACGAGCGACAGAAAAGGGTGACAAGAGGAAAAGAAAGGGAGAAAAAGAGAAAGAGAGAGAGAGAGAGAGCCGCTGGAGAGATGTTCTGTGCAACTACTAACCGACAACAGAGAGGAGCATGGAGTGACCTATGGGCGGCGTCGTAGACACTTGACACTCGTATGTGCCGGAATCTCGTCGCTGAGGGTATTTTACTTGTAACGTCCAGTCCTCCGTGCGGGGAAAATGCGACGCGACGAATCTCTGGTCCGAGGTGTACGTTTCGACGCCCACGGTGAGAAGATGGATATCCCGATGTCTCACCCATGACACCTAGAACAAAAAAAAAAACACCAACCGGAACGGGCGAGACCTTTTCATTAAGAGATACGCTCGACTTTNTCCGCCCCCCCCCCCCNCACAGACACAAGCGCCGCTACATTGATCTTTTTAAAAAGGATTTTTTTTTTGCGTGAACTCGATCAAAAAAAAGATTGCGGTAAATAAATTTCATCAGCAGGTTTGTATCTTGGTATATTACAGACGTTTGCGAGGAGATATATAATCTCGCTCGCTTCTCGTATCTGCGTTTTCATATGTATTCGTATATATATATATGTACGCGGCGCGAAAAATAAAAACTCGCCGCTAAAAAATTCATACCGCGTTTCAATCACTCCAATATTTTGAACGTATATATCTCGGTATTTTTCGATGATATTCGACAGATTGTATATTTCGCCCGATCTTCAACACGGAGGGGAGAGAGGTGGCGAAAGATCAGCATGATTGATTTACGTAAACGCAGGCTGTGCTCTCGGGCGCGGGGCCGTATTATATTAGCGTGGCATATGGCCGATATTGAAATACCGAACACGTAGAACGAAAATGCGTATTCTTCCATAAAAACGACTTCATTGAGTTTTGTACGCGTGCCCGGCGTACCAAAGTACGAAATGGAAAGCGGCGGGAAGAGAGGTTGCAAGGTGCACAAGAGAAACCGTGACGCGGCTTTTGTTCGCCGCGTGACGCGCGGTTACCGTTCGATTCGGTGCTAATGAAAAGCGCGTATTCGATTTGAGCCTCAATAAAAAAAATACGCGACAAGTCGTACGATTTCGACCGCGGCGAGAACGCAAGAACGCCTTTGCACACACTGACACAAAACAATAATTAATCGTTGAAATGGTTTTCAAGACTCGATGAATTGAATTTCGATACCGATCGCGAAAAGTGATGCGATTGCGAACAAAAGATATAAATTGAACCGTCGAAAATTTAATTTCGATCAAAAGTCAAATAATTTTTCTCGATTTCAATCGACACTTACGCGAAATCGAAGATTTTTATTTAGAACCGAGTTTGTGTAAAATCGCTCTTTTTTTTTTTCTTTCGCAATCTAAACGAGGAGGTAATATTTCAATAGCAAAAGTATTTTGAAGACTGGTATGCGCAATTATCCGCGCAAATTAAAGGAAATATTTCAAATATTATTTATATCATCGAATATATCTAGAACAAAAGCAATGTCATATTGCATAGTTTAGCTGATTGTCGTTAGCATAGTTTACCGCTCTTTGTCTACTTCAATAACGTGGATTTGTTTGAGTATAGGTCTCGTCGACCTACATATATACATATATATATATATATATATAATATGTATTTATCTTCCCTACAGTAACATTAGAAATCTCGCGGTTGTGCTTTTAGCGCCAAGTACGTACGGTGTGGAACATTTGTGTATCTACTTGCGATTCCCCGCAGAGAGAGAGAGAGAGAGAGAGAACGAAATATACTTATAAGCTAAAGTGGAAAAATCGATTTATCAACTTATGTCAAATTTTCACATTTCCGACATACTTTTGCTGGCCAGCACAGCGTATGGTAACACATCAAGAACTTTCTTATCGCATACCTCTTTTCCTTGTCTTCTTTTTTTTATCGTGATTATGACGTACGTATTCAACGACCATTTGCGAAAAAATCGCACAAGCAAAAAAGCCCAAGTTTTCGGAAATCCATTTCGAGAATGTCAATATGTGAATTTACTTCTAATATATATATATATATATATGACAGTAGACTGTAAATGCACAATTTTCCGACTAGATTCGACGACGTGTGCTCTTGCGTGTGCAAACATACTTTTTTGATTCATCAAAGCAGAATATGACGTAATAATAACGATAATGTGCACGACAATCACGTATGAAAATATAATTCGTTTTTCCGGAGAATTAACCCATCTGAATTTTAGTGAGTGCAATCAGTTGTCATTCGAGAATGAGCTTCTAAATGTTGGACGGTGAACACACATTCTCCCGACCACTTTATATTCGTCGGTAGAGGTAATTAATTTCTCGTTATAATTAACGTAATGTTGCAATTAACGTGAATCTCGCGCGCGCGCGCGTGGGAAATGTACATACATTTCGTAAAAAAATAATTTTTTACTTAAATCGCATTGAACGATCGTGAATTACACCGCCGGTGGTTTGAAGAAACCAAAATCGCGATATCTCACTTTTTCGTGAAAAATTTTATTAGTCGTTAGAATTTCCGGGAATGATCTCTTTTATATTAATTTATCGCTTAAAATAATAGATTTTTCATTAACGGTAACGCCAAGACCGGAAAATGCAAAATTCACTGTAGCCGCCTCCGTGAAAAAGTAATTTTCAACTACCTACGCATGGACGCGGCAAAGAGACAGATTGTACCCCAGTAAAATATAAAAAACACGGTGTTAACGAAATAGGGACGCGAGCGGAGTGAGCAAAAACTCAGACGCGAAAGATGCAAAAGATGTGCTGTTTTTTTTTTTTTTGTGTTTTTTTTTTTGCGAAAATTTCTCTCAAGCGCGCTGGCGCACGAACTCGGATGCAAAGAAAAAAGGAGAAAAAATTACTGGTCTTGTCTGTCCTCGCGTCTCTCTCTCTCTCTCTCTCTCTCTCTNTCTCTCTCTCTCTCTCTCTCTCTCTCTCTCTCTCTCTCTCTCTCTCTCTCTCTCTCTCTCTCTCTCTGCGAGATGTTCTAGTTCTTTATATAAAGTATCTCGTCATGAGCCAACTTTATTATACGTGTAATGACAAAAACCATCGCGCGCCGCACACCTACGACCGGACGCGAAACTACGAACCCGTGTCGAGTTTGCAACTAATTGAGTTTCGTGGCTCGTACTAGTTTCCGAGACGTCGATAGTCACGTTTTTCTTTGGGGTGTTCTTTACCCTATAATTTATTCATAAACTTCTTCTATAAATGGCGCCAACGGCGATAAAAATAGCAAATGCCGTATATACGCCGTGTTTACTCGTCGATATCGAACAAATCGCGCGCGCATCTCTCTCTGTCACACTTGTGTCGTACAAAATATATACAAAAACTTTTGGCGAACGAGCGCATTAACATTTGCAAGAGAGAGGACGCTTTTGTAAAAAAAAAAAAAAAAGAAAAAAGAAAAAAATAAGTTACATATTTGCCGGAAGGGCTTTTTTTAAAAATCGTTGGCTCCCGAAGCGCCGCTTGTGCTTGAGTCAATCCATTTATGGCGGAAGTTTCCAGGACGAGAAGAACCGTACCATTGGGGCGGGAAATATTTTTAGCACTGACAGTCGATTTCGATATTCCGGAAACGTAAACGGCACTCACAAGCTGCAATGCATATTATGGGGACACAAATTGAACACTTCTTCGATATTGGAAGGACTTATCTCCTCAGTCGGCGAAAAGAATATTTTCTGAAACTTCATCACTTGAATTCTCGCTTAAAGAAGAAGTTGAAATAAACTTTCGAGAGAAGAGGAGTTTCACTCCCTCTCTCCGCGGAGACGCTTATTTATGTTCCACACCGAGAGCTTTTGTGATATTATCACTAACATTGCGTTGTGCTTCAACTTTATTACTTATTATAACGCGAAATAACTGTGCAAAATTAGAATTGTCTGTTGTAAGGAAGAAACCAAACAGTAGTTCCGCAATTTGTTTTTGTTGGATAACACACCACAACGTGTTTCGATTTGTCTCAGGCAGAAGTTTTTACAAGACAATAACATAGAATTTTAGACAATATGCGGTTACCGCACTTACAATAAATTTGTTTTTTTCTTTACGAAAACTTGTAAAAGTGATGCGAGTTTTGCCGAAGCTGCGATTTTTGAAGTTAACACACGCGCGTATTTCGATTTGTTACACTTGATGAAAGGACACACGCCATTGTGTGTTACTTTCCGCTTCTTCTGTGAGAGAGGGATATCTTACCGTGCGATCGCCCAAATTCCGTACTCGGCAATTGAGAGTGGCCGTTTTGCCGACCAAAGCCGTTACGTTGCGCGACGCCGAGACGTCGAAGTACGGTCTCCCACGTATTGAAGAATCGGGCGTCTCCGAAGCGCGATTCTCGTGTATCCTGCGATCGGCCGTGCACCGGACAGGTCCTTGCACTTCAAGCAAACACAATAGCACATCTTAGCAAAGTTGGTTGGAAATTCTTCAGTATCGGTGGTCGTGCTCGTGGTGGTCACGCGGAGATGTAATTTACACCGACGCGGGTTCTCGGGGGGGGGGGGGGGAGAAGATTTATTGCCGCCCGTTCTATTCGAGCTTATCGGAATTATCGGTAAAAAGCTTCAGCTTTCCCGCAGTCAATGCGGAGGGAATTAATTTCTAATCGAGACCTAATGATCTTTCTTTGTTTTTTTTTCAACAGCGCTGTGAAAAGGAAAAAATTATTATTTCTCAGATAAACGCGCGGGACAGAACGTTGCAATTTTTTCGATGTTTTTTCGCGAACAGTTTTTTCGAGTATTTTTTGGACAGGCACGTATGTATGTATTGTATTCGAGGTCTTTGTGCAGTGTGTGTACATGTATATCTGTGTGTGTGTGTGTGTGCACGTGTTCGTGTAGCCAAACAAAAACGATTTATTAACACGGCATAAAATGCCGTGGCGCGGTAGTTTACGTCATAAAAAGTCGTATTATTCCCGAGTTAACGATGTTCTTTAACTCTTATTGTCCGCTCCCCGTTGAGCAATAAAAATTAAATGTGTTGTACGTGTGTACATGAACCTACAAACTACTGCTTGTGGTTTACGCAGCAGTTTCGTGTGTATGACTGAATAATTTTTCTAAATCTTTCAGATGTCGTGGAGGAGAGAAAAAATAAAAAGAAACACACACAGCAGAAAGAATGTACGAACCTAAACCCGCTGAACAAGTAAATTTATCATCTTATTTTTTTTAGGTTTTTTTTGTAAACGCCGGTCAAAAAATATTTTAAAAAACAAAATAAACTAACTTTGTTAAAAATAAGAAAGAGAACCTGCTGTGTTTTGTCAAATATTCAGTTCGCAATTTTGTAACGCTATTATCAGAGAGTACAATTTTTTGTGCCAAAAAAAGTTCTTTCTTGTGTAACCAAAGAAAAGCTATTAGAACTTGAGAGAGAGAGAGAGAGAGAGAGAGAGACCGTGTCGGTTAAAAAAAATTGATGACATCTTGCCGTAGGGATTGAGAAAAAGAGAACAACTGTTTGAAATAAAGAATGTGTGCAATCGAAATTGTCTCCTTCCCGCGAGCAATGTTATTAGAAAATAGGCGCATCGTAGGCGCATTAGTTTTACATTTTTTGTATTCTTTTCTTCAAAGTCTTTCGGGAGATTGATAGAGAATAAACATGCGGCATTTCAAGTTCTTGTGAAATGTAAAATTATAATTTTTCTCTCGCTGAAGATAGTGAGATTAAGAGTATTTGCTTGCTATATTGCTTAAATTTTAATATTCAATATATATATCTCTCACAGGACACAAGAAAAATTAAAATTTTCTTTCAGGCCAAAGTCTTCTTAAATGCATCACGTTCAGTATAATATTTCATCAATTATTTATCTCTGAAGCTTAATTCGCGCGCAGGGCTTTTCATTCGCAGCGAGTCATAATTTAAAAAGCTTTTTCGTTCCTTTTTATGATAATGTTTTATAAATCAATTCTATTTTAGGTCGCATTTTCTCCTTTGATTTATTTTGTAGTTTTTGTTTCCGTAAAAAGTTTTTGCTAAAAAAAAAATCTCTCTTTCATGTTTTCTCCCTTCGCGTTTCTTTTTTTTTTTTTTTTCTCTTTCATTCGCCTTCTTTCTCTAATGTTTTTTTAATCTTCCGCGGCACTAGGAAGTTTTAAAACAAATTGTAAAAGTTATCCGCGTGTTACTCCGATGCGTGTTTATTTTTGTCTGAAAGTGCTTTTCACGCGCTTTGCATGGTAACACTGAATCGCAATGTTTAACATTTCGTCCCGCAAACAAGGCAGAAATACATTTCGATTTTGAAGCGCGCACACGCACACACACACACACATCCTGCGCGACAAGGGGACTGATCGCGCGAGCGCGCTTTATGTTACAATGTTATATTCATAAATACGAAAATCATAAATTGACAGCGTGAACTCTCTATTACTCGTTTATCAAGTTTCCCTAACATTGTGAATGGCCCATCGTTCACGGGCGGAAAGTTCGTAACTTTAGTTGGACGTTACATGCGAGCTCCGGGTAAATGTGCAGGCGTTTGTACATAAGCGCCAACTTGACGCGGTGGAGTACCCGCCCCTTCGTAACATTAATAGCGAAAATGTGTAACAACTTGAAAGAACTTCTTACACATAACAAACGAGATATTCAACAAGATGTATATGCGTGTATATTTGGAATAAGATGGAGATGTGGCACGCGCAGCATCGCGTGACTCGACCGCGAGGAAAAAAAAATCAAGAAGGAAGAAGTTTGCCCTAGCGATATATCGGCGACATAGTTTCTTCGAATTCGATAAAACTGTCGTCGGAAAATCGTGCGTTAAAAATAAATGCGGCTCCGAAAGGGTAACTTTAAGGGGATGTGCGGAGGCACAGGTAGTTTTGCGCGAGCAAATATTTACCTCCCCTCGCTTCCGTGCGGGATTTGTGCGCCGCGCTCCGCCATAACCCACCGTTAAAATACATATCAGGATTTCCATCGTCCCTTTCCCACCCCTCGAGTCTCTTTGCCGGCTGTTTTCTTCGGTGCCTCTCTGCAGTTACTCTTACAGCGATGCACAGTGGATTTAATTTCCCCGCGTGCTTCTTATTGCTCTCTCTCTCTCTCTCTCTCTCTCTCTCTCTCTGTATATAAATTCAGTTCATTTCGCAGCGAGAGGCGACAACTAGCTGCGGGTTTAGTTAATTTTCACGCCGTGTCTTAAGCTCACGATCTTAATTTAATTTTAAATCAAGACTAAAGAATATTAACGCTAGACGCGTCGTAAGAGTGTTTATGAGTCTCTCACGGGATATTAGTTCAGGCGCTTGCTTTAATAGTTTCGGAGGAAACTTCTATCTTTCGTGTAATTTTGTTTTTATTTTTTTATTTTTTTTTTATTTTTTTTTTTATTAAAGAAAACAAAATATTTAATCTCTCTCTCACAATATAACAAACGTACCTAGCAATAATATTGTTTTACAATTTTGTTCTCAATGTTATTTGTATATGTTTTGATTGATATTTTTTATAAATAAAAAATATTTCGCGATACTAAGATTTTTTTTCGTAATTTTTTTTTGAATTTTTTACCCTTTTCTCTAATGTTTCAGCACGCATGGAAAAATGAAATGCGCTGACCGACTTTGCTTAAAAAAAAATATGAATAAAACTGTGTCATGCTGCATTTTTGTCAAAAAAACAGTTATTTTTTACATGATACTGATATCGCGGTATTAAAAAAACAAGAATTTTCGAGAATGCACATTCGTCAAATTAATAACGTTTGCAGATCGATGAAATTTTTGCCCAAATACAAAAAAACAACAAATCAATACACCAGTTTCCGTAATACTCCGGTTCTTGTTAATCGGACAAACACAGCGCAGGTGAAGCGAAATTAAGAGAACAAACAGCATAATTACCGGTAACCATCGACACATGAAAAAGAGGATAATATTTCACAACGTTTATTTTTTTATCAGTATAATTTCGTGGAGAGCGCGTACACAAGTTCTTGATAGAAGTGCTGAGATATATACACGTGTATAAAAAAAAAAAAAAAAAATTCTGCATCTGGCGCGTGCAGCAAGTTTTTAATTGGTATATGTGAATGAAGAACTCACGTCGCGTATATTGAAACTGCAGCGCGAAACTAACATAAACCGATTTTTCGGAATAATATAGAAGCAAAATCGTACAAAGGGTAACAAAACGAATGTAAATATTAATCAAATATCGCGCGATTGTTTTGAACGAGAATTCACTTGCGCGCGTTAATGGGAGTGAATTTTATACACATATGACGAGCGAGAACAAGTAGAAAGAGCCCAACTTTGTTCATACATTTTGAATGGTATCTTGATTGCTCTGTCGTGCCATTATGCGTAATATTACACCGTCTCTTTACATCGGAGTACACGGGACTTTCGGGTTAATTGCTGCATAAACCCCCGTATTTCGGACGGGGCTAATGTTAAGACCAAGTTATTACAAAGTCAAGACTAAACTTCGGGAGCTAACTAAACCCGGCTGTGATATAGTATCGGTATTCGTATAGCCCCGGTTACGAACATAATATCACGTTGTGCGACTTCTCCCGCGAAAGCGGGAAAATGTGTTCAATATGAGAAAGTGTGTGTGTGTGTGTGCGTGTGCGTGTGTGTGTGTGTGTGCGCGCGCGCGCGCGCTCGTGTGTGTGTGTGAGTCGCGACGCAAAAGGGGCGGTTTACGCGCCGCTCGATTCGTACGTGCTTCGCGTGCGACACTTAATGTCATTAACCTTCTCGAAAAGGAGAAAAGTAGTTAGTGCTCGTAAGAGAGATAGTTCTCTCGCAATCGCGAAAATCCGTTTTTTTATCGTCGGATGTTCCGGATTAATCGAACCGGAAATATCCCGAAACGGAAACTCGGAGTACGAGAATCGTTCTCATCGGAGAGAACGCGAGATGTTCTTGTCTGTATTTATCTCCTCGTGAAACGTAAATAAAGCGATTTTCCTTCGAAAATATAAGTGACGTTATTCAATCCGTAATTGCTCTCTTAATTACGTAACGGCGAATTAAAGCGGTTATTTAAAAGAAATATATATATATATATACGATCGTCGCGCGAACGTACGTGTCGACGAACGGTGTGTCTCATCGACTTTAATATTCTGCTCTTTTCAGTAATTCTCAGAAGTAATACATCTTTCAAGGAAGGTAAAGCTGACGATGTTCGAGTTTTGAATCTTAAATTCCCTTCATATATTTTTGGCACTGTTTCGAAAACGTGGCAAAAGAAACGTAAAACTAGGGCTTATAAACTCTCAGGGGGGATTTTCCGCGCGTTTCTCTTGAGAAAAACGGTTCGGTTTTAAACGCGCAAATACGTCAATAAAATGGATTGATACCCAACACAATTGCATATCGAATGAAAACGTTTTCGCGTTTGACGACGAAAATTGCGTTACCTATGTTAATTTATTATCCGCTAATGCAACGCGTATTTATGCATCGCTCATTATACGCGTCATTCGCGAAACTGTTGAATGTTTGTAATCGTATTTTCCTAAACGCGAATCCCGCTTCCGCCGCAAATTTTGCGCCGACGGGGGTGAATATTGGCGTGTCGTCGGGGCGATGCATGCACGTATATATATATGTGTGTGTAAGCGCGATTGACGACACACACGACCGGTTCTGTAAGCGATTTATGCTCGCGAACTCACCCGAAACCAGCAGACCGAGGGTCAAGATTAGACACCTCATTTTTTTTGTTTCACATAGTCGCGTTTCGATGCGCTGGATCGATTTTTCTTTTCTCGCGCGTGCCCTCGCGCGTGTGTGTAATTCCCGTCTTCCCGATCTCTCGATCTATTCTGAAGTAATCGAGTTTTTTTACAGGCAGTGTATATATATATATATATATATACGCGGACGCGGCCGCGAATTTCTCTCTCGCACAAAGCGAAAATTGACACGACGTGCCGAGGAGAGTCAAGACGCGTTTATCGGATAAATCGACGATTTCCAGTTTTCCTCGCTTCCGCGCTCCATGCCACCGTTACGTCGTTATTCCGGCCTCGAGATTTGATCCAGACCCGATTTCTCATCGTACAGTAGGCGGATCGTTATTCGCATCCTCTTTCACATCCTCGGACCCGCATAGAGCCCGCTTAATTCGCTAACGGCCACGCGATCTAGATTCGCGTAATTGAAAAGCGCCGACGGGGCGTGATACGTGCATCCCCTTGGATCATTGTCCCGTTCTCCTTCTTATTGTCTCCGGTTCTCGTCGTCTTATCGCGTCCACGATAAAATCGCTCCTTGATTGCCGCACGTCGTGTCATTCGAAAATCTGCGAAAATCGGATGTTCATGTATATTCTCTCTTTCTTCCAACTTTTCGGTTTCCCGATTCAATTCCACTGTCTTTTTTTTTGCTTTTCGATCCGTGCGATTTGCGACTATCACGCGTACTTTTGTAACGAAGAAGAACCCGCGTCGACACGGCGCGGATTAAGAAAGAGAGAGAGAGAGAGATTTCGATCGCGTTTCGGAAAGAAAATAGAAGAACCGACGAGACGAAAACGCGTGTTCGGTCGGACACAGAAGTCGCGTCTTTTTTTTCGGCGACAGGCGTGTCTCCGGCGCGTCGCGACGCCCGATAACGCCGGTCTCGCGCTGACGATCGACACGCGGCAATCCTCACTCTCTCTCTCTTTCTCTCTCTCTCTCTTTCTCTCTCGACGAAAGAGGGGAATGATCGGCGAACTCGATCGGCACGAAGGTCACTCGTTGCCACGGATATCCGAGCGAAACTGAGGAGAACTGACAATGCGTGCAACGCGGCTTTGCGCGGCCTGCGCGGCCCGGGAGAGACGCCCTGCCATCTATCCTCGGGTATATACCCTCACGCTCTCTCGTCCCCTCGGCGCGAAGGGTGCACTGAGATGAGGGTGATACTCCCTGGCGCAAGCGTGTATCCCTCTTCGTTTTATCGCCGCGCGCGATCCCTCTCCCACTTCCCCGATCCCCTTCTTTCTCTCTCTCTCACCTGTTCTCTGTGTTTCCGTCTCTCTTCCTCTGCACGTGTGTACCGCCGATTTCTCCCTTCGCGCACACCAGCATCCCTCGCGCTGGGAATCCGGGGAATCGAATACCGTCCCGAGATACTACGGCGCCGATTAAACTTGGCAGTAGAGATCCTACGAGATTCATCTCTTGCTTTTTTACGTCTCGAACTCGTCAACGCTATGTTTTTTTGCGAAGGTCGCGACGAAGACGCTCGACTCAAGTTGGTCGACGATTTCTCAGAACGTACACAGATTTCTCTCCTCTGTTTATACGTTCATCTGTCTGTGTTTGTTGCGCCGAATTACATTCACGTTGCGTAAATACACAAGAGACAGTCACATTTAAACGCCACTGCAGATTGGAACAATTTGAATATCGCGTGTGCGAGAGATAAAATTTTTATCGCTTTTTACGCTTGTCGGAAGTGAAATGTTTTGTTCTTTCGAAAAATATATAACTGGAAACGATCTGCAATTTAAAATATTGGAAATATTTATGAAAAATATGGAAAATTGCGTAAAATACTGGATATGTATTTTACGCGATAGATTTGTTCAAATTTATTCCAGTGTTCAAACACACTTTTCACATATCACAGTTTTTCTCCACCAAAAACATATTTTTTTAAAAGAAATAGTTAAATCTTCGAGATTTAAACCGATATATTTTGTTCTGTAAATTGCTTTCAAAATTTATTACATTCTTGTGTTTATACCAAAATATCGCGATGAAATACAAGATATTATTAGATAATAAAATTTGTTATATTACACTTCGTTTAGCACCGACAGCACTAAAAAAAAAAAAAAAAAAAAAAAAGAGAAAAACCGATATTTGATACAAATTTCAATTTTGTGTAATTTTTCTTCGGCTACAAATGATTAAAATCCTGGAAACTGTAGATATTTAAAAATTTTGTGCGCGCGAATACTTTTAGCACCAAACGAATTCCTCGTTTGGATGCCGATTGCTCGAGTTGACCATGTTTTGTGCGCTTGTCCATTGAGTTTTCATTTTTTCCGGAAGTTTTTTTTTTCCCCCCGTACCGTTCTATATTTTCGTCGTGAATTTTACATTGTTGTTTGCACAGGGATTTATTTCTTTTATATAGCAATCGCGCACTGCATCCGAGTAATGTTCCATCTCTTTGATCGGTAATCGGCTTATTAGCTCAACCTTTTTTTTTCCATTCGTAATAGATTACTACCTTCTACCTATGCTATTCGCTACGTTGCTTCGCATCACGCGTAAGACTGCGAGTAAAACTTGACCTCCTAAATAAGTTTAACTACTTAACGAAGTAATGAATTGATTTTGCTATATAGAGCGAGAATTGCATTAAAAATTTAATCACGATTAATTTAAAACAGGGTTTTAATAACAACCTAAAAACAATTCACAAAGTTATTAGTAAAAAATGTGAATAATTACGCGGTCTATTTTACAACTAATTTAAAAACAGCGCAGAACAAAGCGGAAATTAACGTGTGTTTCATGTCACGGCGAAACATAAAACAAGGAACAAAAATTTAAATTGAAAATGAGCTTATTAACATGTTTTTTAACATGTGTGCACGTGCATTTTCCAATAAATCATATGAGAGGTATACTACATAGGAGAGAACTATGTGCGTTTGTTATAATTTTCGATCTAAAAATTATTATAGTATTAATTTTCTAAAGAGTAAAATAACCAAAAGCAAACAACCAAAAATTTTCATTAACATTGAGAATTTTCTTGACGCACATATATCTTATTTATTTTTTTTTTCCAAGCAGTTATAAATTCATAAATTTGTTCGTTCTCACCCTTACGAAAAAGAACTACTGGCAGTAATATATTAACTACGGCAGTAATACGAAATAATTACTGGCATTCTGTGTAATTGCCAGTAATATTCTCAGTAATTCCTGTAATATCTAATAATATTCTTGTGAGATTGTTAGTAATATTTATATTACTGACTTTATTTATATGTAATCGGCAGTAGTTCTTTTTCGTAAGGGCAGTATTCAAAAATTTTACATATCTATTATATAATGTCACATACATATACACACAGAGAAAAAAAGCGAAAAAAATGTTTAAAAATAATTTATACAAACAGCAAGAGTTACGTGCGAGAATGCTTTTAAATTAAATCTATACAATTGAAAGACGCTATCGATATATTATCGATAACTTCGATAAGTTTGATCATTCGAGAGGAAAACTACAAACCTCGATTTTCAGGGACGTTGACTTCGCTTCTATATCCCTTGTACAAGACGTCAGACTGTAAATTATTACTTTCATTATATATGCGTTCTGTTTAGCTCCTTAAATGTAATTCAATTTTTCTTTAAAGAAAGAAACAGTTTTTTGTTTCCAGAAATACGTTCGAGTAAGTTGAACAGACAAACCAAGTGATTATTTACAAACGCCTCTTGTACGAGCAACACACAAGACACGCAGGTGTGCGGCCTTGGAAGTTCAGCTTGCAGAGACCTCATGTCAATAAATAGTCACGCGTTTTATAGGTTATGCAAGGTTCAGGTTCAGGTTATGTTCAGAGAGTTGTATACATGCAGCGCATAACACTTTTTAAAAAGACAATGTATTGTGCGTGTCAGCTGTAATATATATCAAATAGCTTATAAATAGAGCAAATTGGCTATTAGATAAATTTATAAAATTTTTATTCCCACGATAAAAGAATATAATCATCGTTTTCAGAGAATATAAAAAAGATAAGTTGGCAGATTTGTGTTGGAAAGTGAAATTCTATAAGTTTAAATCAGAAATAGGATTCGAAGAAGATTGACTTGATATATTTTTGTCACTGAAAATGGACGATCAAGCCTGTCCGCGATGCAAAACCACGAAATATCGAAATCCATCGTTGAAAATGATGGTGAATGTATGCGGTCACGCATTGTGCGAAAGTTGTGTCGATTTATTGTTTCTGAAAGGTTTGGTCGATTTTTATTTTTCATCATCTATAGTTGATAATTTTGATTAAATCGTAAGAAATGATAGATTTATCGTTATACAATTATAAATTATTCAGGTTCGGGATCCTGTCCGGAATGCAAGATTCCATTGAGAAGAACAAACTTTCGAGTTCAAATGTTCGAAGATCCTATGGTCGAAAAAGAAGTGAGCATAAGGAAACGCATCTTGCGGGATTACAACAAAAAGGAAGAAGATTTTGCCACGCTGAGAGAATACAACGATTACTTGGAAGAAATTGAAAGCGTTGTATACAATCTGACTCACAACATTGATGTGATTGAAACAAACAAGAAGATAGAACAGTATAAGAAGGATAACAAAGAGCAAATAGTGAAAAGTAAATCTAAACTCGGCAGAAGCGAGCACGAGCTGGAGGAGATAATAGAAATGGAGAAGCAAAAAGAGGAAGAGAGGAGGATAGAACTTGCAAAGGAGGAAGTTGAGACGAAGAAAAAGAAAATACGCGAGAAAGAAGCTCTGATAGACGAGCTGACGTTCTCCGACGCGAATGCCAAAAATATTATTCAGTCTTTCGCTTCCGCGATACAGAAGCAAAAGACGGAGGAGAAAATTTCTTCCGCTCCTGCTGTTAAAATTACTCAGTTTAGTACGGGTATCAAATTTGGTACTCCGGGAGGAGGAAACCAACCTTATGTTCCTGTTTCAAAAGCGGAGGAAGGTCCTCTATATACCTACACGCCCGTTCGGCAACAAACGGACGGGCCATTGCCACCTAATTGGCGAGAACTACAGACTCGCGGATACGTTTCGCATATACGTCCTGAATCCGATGCGGAAAGGGCGGGCGGTTTTAAAGCGAATTTCGCGTGTTTGCGAGCGCTCCAGGAAGCAATGGCCAGTCTATATCACAATCCGTCACAAACACAGACGGGACTTCCATCTGTCTGACTATGCAAATTACTTTTGGACAAGTGTGATAGTACCTCTGACTGTTTTTATTATTATTTAATATCGAGAATTGATCGAATGTCAATTTAACGAGAGTATTGCTTTTGTTTGTTTTTTTTCTTATCTGGCGTGTTTATGTGCTACAATTGTGCTTCGAGCACAAATTGATATGTATAAACTGAAATTGCCAAAGCACATTTATCATCAGGGAAGCAATTTCCTGCTCTGTATATTATTCTAATATTTTTTTCTTTTTGTATTAATTGTGAAGAATTATTAATACTATTGAAAAGAGTCGTTACATTCCTCTTGGATGGAAGAAGACACAAAAGATATCGAATAATTGTATACGAAAGTTTTTTTTTTACTAAATGTTGGAAATTAAACAAAAACAGAATACACACATGTGGACATTGTAAATATGTATATTCTACATTAAAAACAAATCTGCAACAAAAAAAAAAATAAAAGTTTAGCATATTTAAGTCACGTTTCCAATTTGTATTGTGTTTTCCTTTGTACGTGCGTTATTAAACTACTTTGTGATTTCACCAGTATATGTTTATAATTATTGTCTTATTATTAAAGAAGAATATTTGTTTGATTTTTATGGTGTAAGATACACGCGTAAATATTTTTGAACCTTCTTACCAGCCGTTGCTTGTGTACACTGTTCCAACCACCGTCCTGCAGATGGCGATGTTGTTCTGTGTAGCAGAGATTACACAAAACTATGTACAAAGAGAGTATACTCTGTTTAAACCAAACAATTTATTCTATCACAAGATTCGACATCACAAAAAATATTATCGATATTAATCGATATTACAACTATATAAAAAATGTCTATTGTTTTACTTTGTTATGTATGGCTACTGCAATTATATTGCAATATAAATCATAAACAAACTTTACTTACAGCTAACATGTTTTAAGAACATTTTATAAACTCACCGAAGAACATGTATAGAAATTTTCGTACTACAAGTTCTATTTTTTTCTTGCACAGAAATGTTTCTGTATAAAAGCAGACAATTTTTGTTACAGACTGCGATGAAAAAGTTCAGAAAATTATTACTTCCATATTTTGGCTCATATAATTTTATTATTAATAGATAATGTATATTATTAGTATAATATCTTATACGTGGTTAAGTAATATTTTAATTTAAAACTAAAACTATTTGAAATATGATATCGTACTTGACAGAAGCGCAAAAGTGCGCATTACTCTGTTTAAACAGTTTGATATAACGCGAAGATGACATTTAAAATATTGTGTAAAAAAAAAAGATGTAAAAGTATTGAAACCGACATTATATAAGTGACAATATATCTCATTATCGACTGAATGAAAACTCCTGTTCGTGACAAAATTGAATAACAACAGAAAACTGCTGTTATATTTTCATTGTCGCATAATAATATAAAAAGATAGCAAGGAAAAAATATTTGAAAAATGATAAATACCGCGTATATTATACAAAAGATACAATAAAATTAAAAAAAAAAAAACACACACGTGTTTAGATTTTGCAAACACAAAGACAGTTTTTAGACATAATTATTTTACTTTACTTACATGCCTCTAGGTAGAAAAGAAATTTCTTAAAAACCGTCGAGAGTAATTTGGTCAACAGAAACTTCAATATTTGAGACACGGATTTGTCTTTTCCATCGCTTGAACAAATTTGCGCACCGGACAGAACGTTCAACATCAGCTCTCCACGTTTTTCACGTGACAGGTAGAGAGCAATTTTATTTCTTGTTTCTTTCTCTCATACACAATATCCTTATTTCCTTAGAAATACGATAAATTGCAAGATTTTCTTTCGTTTTACCTTCATCATTGAAAGAGTAACCGGCAAAACAATGTGAAGATTACGTAGTCTTTAAATGAGGAAATCTTTTGCATCGCCGTCTCCCTTCTTCCGTAACGATGGGTATCCCACAAGCTTTTCAAACATGGGTTCTGTCATCGCCGATGCGTCTGACGTCTCAAGAATACCGATATACAATTTTACATACCCTCTTGCTCCGAAATCTCACTCTCTCGTGCCAGGGACAAAGGGGGCCCCCTTGCGTGAGGTCTCGCTCGCGCGTTTTCAACCACGAAGAAGCGAGTCGGAGGAACGAATCGCGAGCGAGAGGAGCGAGATGCGTACGCACTCGCACCGGCGACGGGACGTTGCGCCGAAATGCTTAATTAACGCGAGTGGAGCCTCCGGAGGTTCTTCGGGTGACGCCGGCCAATCGGCTTGCCGCGTGCGAACGACGACTCCGCCCACCGTTAGAGCACCGTTGCCCTTTTCCTCGTGATTCTACCGGCCACAGTCCGTACGCGAACGTTCACGGAGCGTCGTCTTATCCGGTAACCGGGCTCTTCGCGTGCGTCTCCGCGCGACGACAATTTCCCCGACAAATTGTCGCAATTGTTTTTTGCTCTGCGCGAAAAAAAGTCGGCCGTTTTAAAAGTTTCTCCCCCCCCCCCGTACAAGGGGCGTCCAATCCGCTTGAGGTCGTCCGATTCGCGATCGCGCGATTTTTTTTTCAAACGTAGACCGTGAGAACCGAATCCGAGAGAGAGAGAGAGAGAGAGAGAACGTTCGACGACGACGACGACGACGGCGGCGGCGGCGATTTACCGTTGATACATACACAGGTCGTGCGAGAGCGCGTGTGACGACTTAACTTTCGTCTGCTGCGCGCGGCCGCTTTTGCCTCGCGCACAAAAATCGGTCGCGCCTCGCTGGAAATATGTAAGATCGAGAAGAGATACGCGAAGGGAACGCGCGGAGTTGGAGAGAGAACTTTCGAGTCCGTTTCGAGGGAGAGCGCTCATCTCGTGTGAGACGAGAAAGGAAGACGCGGACACAATCGCCGCGGCGTGCCCCGAGATCGCGTTCGATCTCTCGATCACCAAATATCGTTTCTCTCGATCTGATCGCGCGTTCGCGAATCTCTCGACTCGGTTCGCTTATTTTACACTGTTCACGCTTCTACGTATATATATTGTTCACGGGGGGAAAAAAAAAACGATGCGAGACGGAGTTCGTCTTGGGCGACGCATGTAAGAATGCGAGACTGAGAAAGGAGCAGCACGGAACGCGCGCGCGGCCACGTAATATCCTCCATCTCCTCTCTCTCTCTCTCTCTCTCTCTCTTTCGCGCTTCCACGAGAGTTGTTGAGAAGCGACAGAAGAAGAATTCGACTCCCCCCGTGATATTTGGCGATCGGCTCTGAAAGAGAAGAGGGTACCCCCGCACGGAATCGCAACGCACACGCAACGTCATGTCAATGAGCTACCTGCTCGTGTTGTCTTTGCTGATCGTCGCGTGGCAGAGCGGCGCACAGGCCAACTGGTGGTGAGTTTTTTTTTTTTTTTTTGTTCATGTGATTACGCGAAATAGAGTCACATGTGTAAAATTTCAAATCTCACTTTTGGAGCATGCGTGATCCAAATTTCGATTTCGATCATTTTCGAAAAACATCAGTCACGTTCGGCGCTAAATGAGGAATAATTTTGTTGAAAAACAAAAAAATCACTTAAGAACAATTTAATCGTTTTTTAATTATTACGAACGGTTCGTCGACTCTTGTCCGGCAAAAAATAATAAAAATTTGTCTGAGGATTGGAAATAATTATACTGAGATTTTCCGAGCATAATAACGCGCGTTATTATCCTTTACGCATTACATTTCCACAATGCTCTTGAATCTTAATACTTTCACTACTGAAAGCGTCTATCGACTTTTTACGCGAGAAACCGATAGGCGTTTTATTCGCATAGCATTCTATGCACGGTATTCTATCGGTAATGTGTCAAGGAGAGGGGAGAGACAGCCTTGAAATGATTCATAATTCATATCCGTTTCCCCTCTCGATTGTTTCGCTCAAACGATATTTATACAAAATATAAGTATAAAAATGTAATAGATGCACTCGGATTAAAAAACTATTAGAGACATACAGGGTTAAGTAGTAGTAAGACACGCGTTTAAAAAACTCACGCCGCCGGCTTCAAACGTAATCGGAGATCGCTCTTATAAAATGTATCATCTTACAGAAGATCTTTTTATAGAATGTAGATCTTTTTTCACGGTACCGGGTCGAGATATGGCTCACAATGGCGCATTGACGAGAGAAAAATTCGAAACATTTTGTAACTCGCGTCACCGTGGAGAGAGAAAATTAAAAAACAAAAAAAAAGAAAAAAATTACAAATGACGTGTGTATTCTCAAAATCGAGGAGAGAGAGGGGTTTGTTCAGATTTATAATATCATTAGCGTGCATTCGCGCGTGCACGCGCGGTCAGGGAATGCATATTCCCCCTGCAAGCATCATCATCTCTATCTACGGTAATTTCCTCCGGGAGACGAAGGTAAACTTGTCTAGTCCCTCTCTTCATTTCTCTCTCTCTCTCTCCCTCTCTCTCTCTCTCCCGCTCTATCTGTGAGCACTTTGCTGTTTTGCCGACCAGGGTCCTCGAAATAAATGACGTCTCCCCGTTGTAGACAAATATCCTCCGCGAGTTCCGGACGGTCAATTATTTTTATTGACACAACGGTCGCGGTTTTCCATATCGAAACGCCCGCGAGCGAACAAGAAAATCTGTCCACGGGGGAGCGCGATCTGTGTCTCTCCTAGCGCCGGCTCTCTTTCTTCGGGATTATTATTATTTGATTCGTTTCCGCGAGAACATCCCTCGAGATTTCGCCGCACGCGTGGCGAAAGGTGCGCGCAAAGAAGCTCGAGTTATTTATCAACGTGAGTTTATGTTAAACGCCACTCAACTCACGAGTTCAAAGACACGTATTGGAAACCTCGACGATTCCACGACGCCTCGTGATCACACGTAGTGGTTTATTATACACAGGCTACGATTGGCATTCCACTGGAAAGAATGTAAAATAGCGATTCATTCTGCTCGCGCGCGCGCGAAGAAACACTACGCGCGATATTGTCGCGTTACACAATCAGTTGTATATATACGTGCGCGATAAAGAAAATGTTTTTTTGTAAATTATATACGCCGATAACTATTTTCTTATAACTCGCGAAAATCGAACAAGTTTTGTATTCTTCGCAACAGATATAACATAAAATTTTAGGAAGATCAATCGATGTGTGAAACGCGCGCGCTAACTGAGCAAATTATCGGTTGAGTATATGGCGCAGTTGAGAATACGGATGATGATGATGATAATGATGATGATGATGACGATGACGACGTCGAAAACGGATACGCTTTCGGCGTAAATTTGAAGAATGTTCGTTCCGGCGCGGCGTGCCGGTGAGTCGGGTCGTCGATATAGTCACGAATCCATAATAGGCGAATAATCTTCTTCGATCGGGGCGAGATCGGTGAAGCCCCGGCGGTATAATAGCTTATATATACGTGTGAGCCACGGCTACACACGGCGCATAAGGTAGCGACAAAAATGTGTGGTGGCCCCTACAATCTTCAAATGAGGCACGGGCCTTGTCGATCTTTCACGGTCCGAAGAACCTCGTGATTCTCCAGCGAGATATTTCATTTCCGACAAACCTACTCGGTGTGCCCGGCGGGCGTTTGATCGCGGACCGCTATCGCCGCGCGTGGCGAATCTTTCGATTAGGGTCACCGATACGCCCGATATTATAGGAAACCATCGCCCCTTTCATTCCGCTTTCAGCGCACAGTCGAGTCCGTAATGATAACGTGGTAAAGTGATACCAGTTCCCACTGCTGCGAGCGATCACACAGAAATTCTTCTCCGTAAACATTTCTTTTCAAGCGGTCTTTGAGCTTTTTTTTTTATTTTTTTTTTCTCGACGTTTGTATTTTTCAATTGTAAACATTTAAAATTCTCTCGCCAAGATGTTACGTTGTATTCTCTCTCTCTCTCTTCATATACTTCATATATCCTTGATATTTCATCTCGAGCTTTTCCTAGAAGCACTCTCATCCTCGACATGATTACTCGATTAGCTGAATATTGACGAGCACGTTACGCTCAAGGATCGGCTTATATATATATATATATATATATATATATATATGTTCACAGAATGTAACATTTTAGCTACCGGCGGTCGTTAAAGAGTAGCCTATTGACTAAATTGAGGAATATATCCCCGAAGGAGAGCTGGATAACTCTTATCCGATCGTGGAAGCTAACGACGCGCGGGATGTACAGTCGAGATCAATCGACTCGATGTCATTATCATTAATGGCTTTTAAGATGTCGTAATTCTAGTATATCGTAGTCTATCGATCGATATGCTCAAATTGCTATATTGAAGAGAATTGAATATAACGTAATAACGCGGAATTAAATTTCTCATCGCAAAATCCCCAACAATTTATACAATATATATATATATTGTCTTTGTTGAAATAGCGATGTCAAATAGCCACACACGTTGACGTGGTTGATTTCGTCGTCGTCATTATGGATGTCCCATTGTGGACCAGAGGACCGTGTATCTCGAAGCGAGTCATGAATTTTCGAAGCTTTCGATTCTCGCTACGGGAACGCGCGCGCGCTAGCCCCCTCGACGTACCAACCCGCATTAATTCAGGGGTGCCTCGAGCATGACTATATCCCGGTTTTAATGAGGTTTAACGAGGGCTTCCTTTCTTATTTTCAGCTTTTGTTTACCATCTCTGAGCGGAGAGCGACCACTCGATTTTATCGATCTCTCGCGCTCGCGCGCTTTCGCTCTCCGCGCGTCCATAGAATCTAATGTGCCTCGGAATTAGACACGCTCACTCACCCTTCGAGAGTTTCTCTCTCTCGGCTTATCCTCGACGAGACGGGGGTGGGGGGGGGGAGAGAAACGGAACACGATTTATTGCTCTCTCTCTTTTTTCCGACGCAAATTTGTCGATAAAAATCTGAATACATTCGTCGTTCGCTCTCGGTGGCGCAAAACGCGCGTTTCTCCAATTTCATCGCGACAAAAACAATCTTGCTTCAATTTCGTCATCAGAACGATACACTTATAGCAGATATAAAAAAAAAAAACAAAATATGTCAGAAATTAAATTTTTTTCTGGAGTTTGGTAAATTACAGTTGCAGAATATTATAATACCGGTATTTTTTCGTAGAGACAAAGGTTCTTGCAAATCGCCTCAATAAAGAGATATCAAAGTTATTGGTAGCCAACGCATAAATCTCGAGACCGAGACCGAACCTGTCATTCGGTAGTTGACAAAAATTGCCTCCCGCCGTTTCACGGCGACCGGTTCACAATGTGCTCGCTGTCGACACGTACAAAGACAGAAAGAGAGAGAGAGAGAGAGAGAAAAAGAGAGACAATAAAGTCGGCGCGACAAAGACGACGTCGCTGTCTTTTGAGACGTCACGATCTCCATAAAGAAGCAGAAAGAAACGTTGGTCATAAACCAACAGCAGAAGCAAGAGAGGAGAGAGAGAGAGAGAGGGTGAGAGAAGAGAGAGAGTGGTTCGCCCGATGGTGGTGCGCGGGAGACGCGAAAGGGAGCGTAGTACAGCCAGCCGGGTGAGATTTAATAAAAGCATCTTTATTGCCAAACGCGAATCTCCGGTCGGGTGCGTTATAGTTGCGCGCGCGCGCGCATCGTCTTTACGACAAGCGATTAAAATTGGTATTAACACTCTAACGTTATTCTCTCTCCGCAATAATCCGACCCCGACGTCGCTGTCAGTTGCCGAGCTGTGCCGGCCATTACCTCGATTCTTCCTCCTGAAACGACCTCCTGGAACAACGGTCAAGTCGAATCTCTCCAAATGACGATTTTGCGCTTTATTTCGCGGCGTTTCTTCCGCCGCCTTTAATCCGACGACGCGTATATCCGGTGGTACGTGTGTATTATATACAGGGTGTTTCAGAACTATGGGATCAAACTTCTAGGGGTTATTCAGTGCAACAGTAGAAAACATTTGAGTATAGGGACCCATGTCCGGAAAAGTGTCACTACCGCACTACGGCCCTAAGACGCGTTAAAATTTAGAAAGACGATGAA
>NW_018020647.1:54122-70051 GCF_002006095.1 Pseudomyrmex gracilis
TTTTCCGGACATGGGTCCCTATACTCAAATGTTTTCTACTGTTGCACTGAATAACCCCTAGAAGTTTGATCCCATAGTTCTGAAACACCCTGTATACCCGCACCGCGACGATGGCAATGTCCCATCGTAATCTCGACGCGTCTATGACATCGGCTAACGCTCGTCCCCCCCCTCCCCCCCGTTTTTAACGCGCGATCGTAACACGTGATGAATACCGCGCTGTAGAGTGTTTTTACACGATCGATATGTTCTCACGTGAATGAGAATCATCTTGAAATGGTTACGGAAAATGGTTTATTATCGCGCGAAAATCATTTGCTACAAAACGATTATCGAGAAATGTTCGGGAAACAGAAAAATACGAACAAATTAATTCTCGGTGAGTACTTCTCGGTGGTTTATTTCACGATGCGTAACTATATAGACAGATTTGATTGATTGATTGATTGATGCTTTATTTTTTTAGGCGCTCCGGGACAGGTCCCCTCAAGCGCAACTTAACAAACATGAAAATAACCACAAACTTAATAAAAAAATAAAAGTATATACAATAAAACAAAAATAAGAAAAATAAGAAAAATGATTATGAGAAATAGATAAATATAAAATATAACACGACATTTAAGAATAAAATATGAAAAATAATATGCTGAATATGAAAATTAAGAAATAAGACACAGAGATATATAGTAAAGGATAACGAAATATAAACGCCATATATCTCTTGTATTTTTCGTTCTACTTGATGTTCTGTACGCGTCACTTATTACATACACGTGAGTCCTGTGATCTCGCATCGAGAACACACAACTTTTGGCTCGGTGTAGACTAAAGATTCATGCGTGTCGGGTCGCCACCCCCTTCCGAGCTGTGTATCTTATACGAGATTCGATGACGGAATAAAGGCGCGGGCGATCTCGTCCGGTTATATGTTCTTCGTCGCGTATCCGAAGCCCTTTATAGGGCGCGCGTCGCGTCTCGTGTACTTACAGTTGCTGTTATACCCCGCACTCCCGTTCTCCTCGTATTTTTTTTTATAAGACCCATATAAAAAGCACCGTAATATATGACCTGGCCGTCTCGTAAAAATAAACGGCATCGACGCCGATAACACACACGCTTCTCCCCTTCGGCGCGACGTGTCACACATCCCCTCGCGGAAAAAGCCCAACCCCGAGGATCTCCGATGGTGGCGGCGCCGCGCGCGGCCGAAGAGATATAAATTAGGATTACCACGTGTTTCGTTAATTCGATCGAATTCTTGAAATAGAAAATCGTTACGCCGTGAAATCCATCGTTCGCACTAAATTTGAGTGATTTTTTTCTCTCTCTCTCTCTTTCTCTCTCGCTAGTTTTTATCCTCAAACCCCCCCCCCCGAGCATTTATCGAATCTATACGCGAAGCGTTAATAAATAGTATCTTCCACGCGGTGCGTCAGAAACTCCTCCGAAGGATCATCGCACAACACACGGAGGCTTCTCACAGCGGCAAAAACCTAATAGCATCCTGTTTTGTTTAGTATTTCTCTTCGTTTTTACTTTGAGAACGAGCGAGAAAGAGAGAGAGAGAGAAGCCGGCACCTTCTCCGACCGTCTCCCTCTCGTCGCCTGACCGTCTCTTGCTCGAAGAATCTCCGACAAAGGAGGCCGCCACCAGCTTTGGTAGCAGAATGCCTCCGGGACTCCTTCGGCAATGTTTCCCTGGAGCCCGAGATATATTGTCATAACGAAGAAGCCGGGTTAGGCCGCAAGATACTTCTCTCCTCGGTCTCTTCTCTCTCTCTCTCTCTCTGTTTCTCCCCGTCGTTTCTTTTCTTTTTCCGCGATCTATCCTTTTCTCTCCTCGCGGTCTTTCTCTTCTCCTTTCATGTGTATGTGTCTTTTTCCCGCGGTACATCTCCTCCTACCCCCCCCCCCCCCCCCCCGTCCACTTTCGATCTTTCAGAATCGTTTCTTTCATTATACGCGGATACTCTTCTCGAGATAAACCAGCCCCGATACTGGAGTAATAAAATCCGTACATTCGGAATCGGATTGTCTCCGACGAGAGATTGTCGAAAAGATTGAAGTAAATTAATTCTTCTTTCGGGAATTTTTGGAAAATTTTACCGCAACGTGCGATACAAAAAAGTGTAAAAAATGCAGTAGTGCAGTTATCGCGAGTTTCTTTATTTTTTCCGCTATGAAGGTGTGGTACTCGTCCAACCGACCAATCAGATTTCGCAGAACCGCGTTATACGCGCGAGATCGAATTTTTTTTCGCTGACTCCGTTTTTTTTTTTTTTTTTTTTTTTATACATATAACGGTAACGTTTGTTGCCTAGTTGGCGAGATTTTTTTTCCTCGCACTGTGTGCGCGCGCGGCGGCCAGTTCGTTATTTGCGCTCGCTATTGTTCCCGTTGGCCGGTAACATTTTTTCGCGGGCGCGCGTAATTAACCGCGCAAATGTTCATATTCATCAAGGAACAATAACCTTGTTAGCTCGCGGTCGAATCGCGGGTTCCATAGAATCGCTGCCCGTTGCCCGGAAGGCACGGCGCGATTGACGCGGATTGGATTGATAAATATCAGAAACGCGCTGTGTGAATGCCGTGTCCCAATGGTCGCCCGGTACACAATCTCGCTGTTACACTAGTGAAAAAAAGTTTTCGCGAACATGCTCGTAATAGAGCATAGTGTAGAACGGAAAAAATTTCTCAAATTTTTATTTTTCTCTATACTCACGTCTCCGATAACCAATCGGAACGCTTTTTCCGGACGTCACTCGCATCTTCATCGCTGCTTCACAGTTCATTTAAGAAATATAACTCTATTCCAACAACAAACATAATGATCGGCCGTCAAAATCTGACAAATCAAATTGCATCCAATTACAATTCTGCGAATTAAATCAAATTTTTTCTTGTTATATTTTTCTGTTATTTTTTCACACAAGATAAAATCGCATATTCTGCAATAAATCACGCGTCACTTGCCAAAATATTGGAAAAGTGCTTTGTATGTATATACGCGGTGCTCTGTGCCGCAGACTATAGATAGACTATCGGCGACGCACACTTGTTGAGCGCGTGGTTTATCTTGGCCTATAGATCACTCAGAGTCTAACGAGTCTTCCCCAAGTGACTCTCTTCTCTCGTGCACCTTATTCGTTGCTTGTAACGGACGAAGATACAGTTTCGATTGACGCGACACTCTATTACTCACCTGCAAGCTGGACAATAGCACAACTGTTTACACAATGTCAACTCGTCTCGAACGTGTTTGATCATAAATAATATGTGCTTGTATATAACGATAACAATCAAAAGTTATTATACGTATGTCGATATCTCTTTAGATTTGCGAAACTAAACAAATTTTAAAAGATGAAATCGAAACGCGAAACATTTTTTCTCGGAACAAGAATTCGATTTGGATTTTTTTAATCCAAGAAGACTTGTTTTTTTTATTCCACTCTTCGCAAATTGGCTAGAAGTGCAAGCCAAGCGTATTTGTACGAAATTTTGTACGAATAGAAGGGACATGGCGGCGACGATGATTTGACTCCGCAGAGAGTCAGCGGCCCCGATGTGCAAGAGAGCTACTCTCCTCTCTCTCTCTCTCTCTCTCTGTCTGTTGTTGTATTATTCAAGTCGCCATTATTGGACCCCTTGGTCCGGCTGTGCGACACGCTCTCTCGCCCCCGCGGGACGACGCAATTGCATCTGCTCGGAATGGGAGTAAGCGAGAGAGGGGTGGGTCCACTATACTCTACTACCGCGTATCGCAGCCGTGTCGAAGGAGAAAACCGTGGTCGATTTAACCCCTCGATGTGAACTTCGAATCTAGTTACTTAAGTTTGGCGCAAATAAAAGGAGGAGCGTAATTTATGGCCGGCGAGATATCGGTACGCAGGACACAGAAGGAGTGAGAAAGTAGAGGGGGGAAGGAAGGAGAAAGAAAGAGGGGGCAATGGAGAGATGGAGTCGAGAGAACGGAATAAAAATGAAACGCGTTTCGCGATTCATTGATCTGGATGGAGTATAAGGAAAAGACATAAAAGAGAAAAGAAGATCTGAAAAATGCTCACTTTGAGAAATGTAAGTAGTTTCGTACAAAGTTACGTGGGGAAACTTTTTGCAAAATTTTAATAAATTTATAAAAAAAAATTAGACAATTTGCTTTTTGTGCAAATTGTACTTATATATAAATTTTGTTCGATTCTGCTCAACTCGATTTATTTAAAAAAAACGCAAACTTTTTTTCGCCGCGATTTTCGGAGTCCCCGAACGTGTCGCCGTTTTGTGTGCTCGCGAATTACAGTATCTATCCGACACGTTTTGTCTTAACGAGACACGCAAATCACGTGAGCCCGCGTAACCGTAATTGAGAGAGTAGTGAACGGATGAGAGAGAGAGACAGAGACAGAGAGAAAGAGAGAGAGAGAGGGAGGGAGGGACAGGGAGAAAATCGTTGAGAATCGCAATCCCGTGGCCTGACATAAATTAGTCGTGGCTTAAATCCCGGTCTAATCCATCATAAATAACTCCGTGCAGATGCGTGTACATGCGTGCGCATGGGGATTCCGTCCCCTAAATTATTTCGAAAAGATCGCGGCCCACGTGCTGCATCGTCCGACGCGCACATATCCGAATAGTGCTTAACCACCTGCCAAATACACGAGACAGTTTTTAATCTGCGATTTATCTGCACGCGCGGAACGTTTTTGCAAAAATTGGTTTTGCAGTGTGCTTGTTTTTTTTCTTCGCATCTTTTTATTTCAAATATTTCTTCGAAATAACAAGTTTTGCTCATTTTTCTGTTACACGTGTGTGCCAGAATTAATTTCAGTAAAAATAATCGACAGATAATATCGAACAATTAATTCACGACGGAACATATCGAGATATCAAATTCCGCACACGCGAGTTTTTTTTTTTTTTTTAGATTCCACGTACGGAGTTCGATTTTCGAGAAAATTATTCTCGAAAACAAAATGTGAAAACAGCGCGCGTAAATAAAGTGACATGTATGTCTAATATGTGTGATAGAGCAAACTCTAATGTTCAATAATAAATGTTAAATAGTTCTGTCTGTCCTCCTCCGTTTCGAAACTATCATCGAGTCGCGCGACGACACCGCCACGTGGACTCCCGGATCTTTAATATTAATGAACAAGTTAGTAGACACTCCTCTCCCCTTGTTCCCCGAGATGTAATGACGTCGATGATGGGCGCTAGTGCCGCACACAAATGCCGCACATATGTGTGTACACCACGCTCGCACATCTACGCCTTACGTGTGTAGAATGAGCAGGTGGAGAGAAGCAAATATGTCTCCCTAGAGTCTGTCGTCCTAATGCATTCTTCTCTCTAGTTTCGCTCGGAGACAAGAAATTCCGAGATTCTCTACTCGGAAACTGTGAACAAATATTTTACGCTAAGCACCTGTCGAACTCACACGAGAGAACTCATGTAAAATGTAATAAGGAACGTTAAAATTATAAAAATTGTTTTTTTTTTTTACAAATGTATTTATTCAAATGATTATTTAAAAAAAGTCGATCTTTCTACTAATTTTATCAATCGGTCAGCAATCTCGCGACCGTTGAAAAGCTTCCGTTTTCTTTGCATCGTGCCGTTTCATCGCTCGCAATTGCTTATCGGACGCGCGCGTAACTAGATCGATAATTACGTGTTACTTAATTACACGTTTCTGCAGCAGCATTAAGACGCGGTACGTACGCAAGGGGCAATTAATAATACCCTGACTTACGCTGTTGGCCGTAGCATTTCTCCGTTCGGTAATAACATCTCGTAACGCCCGTAGCTATTAAAACTTTCTCTTTCTCTCTCATTCTCTTGCTCTCTCTCTCTCTCTCTCTTTCTCTTTCTCTCTCTCTCTCCGCAAAGCGAAGAGGCAATCGCGCAAACTCCATTATCGCGCGCGCCGCGCGCGGCCCGCGCGTTCTTTGCTATACATCAACTGTATATACCGACGCGCCAACTTTAATCGGCCACAAAATTTATATTATAACATCTGTCGGATGGCTGCGGAGTCTCTCTCTCTCTCTCTCTCTCTCTCTCTCTCGAGCGAAAACTCTCGTAAAACCGCGTTTGCAAAAAGCGACTACGACTATATACTAAACAAAGTTTTTGCGCATCTGCCGCAGAACGCGAACTTCTACTTGCTCACCGCGTTAATGAGAAACCGCTCGCTGCTTTTGCGCGGAATCGAAAACGGAAGCTTGAAATTTTACAGTGTTTTTTTTTTTTTAAGCGAAACTGTTAACCAGTTTTTAAATGTTGAGAAATTCGTCACTTTTGTTTTTAATGTAAAATCGTAGGATTTTAATAACAAGAAATTGGATGGTTGTTAGAGATCTCTCGACTCAATTGTTTATGACGCGGACGCGGTTATCGGATGCGCGTGTGTAATACAAGCTTGAAAATGCTCGAAAGATCAATCTCCATTACTTCAGATAAGTAGGAGGTGTAATCTCGACGCGAGATGCTCTCTCGCACTCGACCAGGGAGTAATCGCCTCTTCTCGAATAGAGGAAAACACGAAGAACCGAGGATGCGGGAACGAAAATAAACAAATAAATAAACAACTCCCGTCCGGTTTTCCCGTCGTCGTCGTTGTCGTCGTCGTCTCGCGTGCGCGCGCGCGCGCGATTCTTCTCCTTCGCGATGTTTTCCGCATGGGGGTATTGGCACGAAAGGAAAAACCCAGAGGGACGTCGAGAGAGGGCGAATTGCGATAACTAGGGCGTAATGCGCGTGGAGGAGCCCGAATAGAGGGGACCGAAATGGAGAGCACTCTCGATTCTCCGGTATACCTCGATCTTCCCGGTCGATCTTTTGTCAGGAGCAAGTTTCTCGTAGAAAAGGGGGCACCGCACGATGGAAGCGGCGTATAAGAGGTTACGGAGAGGGTACACGGAGAAGAGCCGAGCAGTAGCGGCAGAGCGGCCAGAGCGGGGGTGGGAAAAATGGCGAATCTCGCTAACAAGCTTTCGAGAAAACTTGTGGGAAACAAGCTCGAGGCTGGTTTCGTAGCTCAAGTGTGCTCGAGCGGAGAAAGCTGAGCCGTGCACACGCGTGTACGCTCTCTTCCTTTTTTTTATTACTCTTTTTCTCTCTCTTTCTCTTTCCGCTCTCTTTCCTGCTTCTTTTCCGGAATCGTCCCTTGCCCCCTTTTCAAGCTCTTTCTCCTCTCTCTCCTCTTTTGCGTAACACGCATGCTACATCGGCGCTCGAGTGTCCTCGAGCGCTCCACCCTTTACACCACGATTTTCTCTCGAAAATCCAACCCTTTTTCAGCCCGGACAACCAATGAGCGTCTGCTCCCATGTTGTATTCGCGAGTCGCGTGTCCGCAATGTGTGCCTTTTTCGTTGCGCGTCATTCGACCGGCACAAAATTTCGTTCGTTTCCCTTTCTTTTCGTATGCGTGTATGCGTCTCGTCGTCTCTCGCGAACAATCTCTTCGGCCCACTTCCGGTATATACTCTCGCGTGCAGATATTCTCCACGAGAGAGAAAGCGTATATTTATTCAAGCGCCCTCGTACATCTCCTCCAGGCGCACTCTCCTAAAAAAGATACAAAGTTACACACACGATATGAACATATAAGTAAGTAATTATCATTACAAATATACTGTAAGAGAGTCAAAATCAAAGAGAGTAAACAATCTCTCGTGTTATCATAATTCTCAGCCGTTAAGATATTAATATTCGAGAATGTGATTTAATGGAAATGTGTGTGTGTGTGTGCGCAATATAATTCCGCGGCTCCTACAAATCTAAACATATAATTTCTTGCTATTTTACACGTACAAAAGCAAATTTTATTGAACATTAATATATATGAATGTGTATGTAATGGAAATTAGGCACAAGTAGACACATTTACATATTCAGCGATTAAGCTGGTAGAACACCGTAGTAATAAATCACACCGAAAAAATTGTATTCTTGTTTTGAGGATATCCCACTTACTTTAAGTATATTTTATACTAAAATAGGCGCCAAGAAGAGTTTCTCATTTTAAGAGGAAAATCCTCTAATTAGTAATATTGATAAGAATATATACTGATTAGAATATAAAAAGCCTCTATAGAAAAACATATATATATCTCACTATCGAAAAAGATTATATTCTTAAATAAAGAATATATTCTTAATTTCAGAAGAATATCACCTAAAATCTTTAAGAAGATTTTTTAATAAAATCTTCTACTTACGAGAATACAATTTTTTCGGTGCAGAAATAAGAAGAAGAGAGCAAGGTGTAAGAAGAAGAGATTGTGTTCGATATTAGAAAGAACAAACAAAGAAGCTGTGAAACACAGCAATTTTTCCAAAAAATGAGAACATGCAATATGTAGATCAAACATTCGAGAAACTTCCGCTTGAATTCAAACTAAAAAAAAATGATTAAAATCTCACCGGATCATCCATAGAACTTAGCCAAGGAGATAGACGTGGAAAGCAAGATAGCGGATAGCTTTGAATAAAAATGTTTCCCTGTAAAATAAAGATTCTAAAAGGGCATAAAGCGGCAGAAAATAGCTCTAAGCTCGAAATAGAAAATGTCTATCAGTATACTCATGTAAACGCAAAGAACGGGAAAGAAGGAGCGAGAAAGAGAGAGAGAGATCCGCTCTTCTCTGTTTCCGCTATATGACTCTTGGCTTTTCTGTTGCCTTCATATCTTTTTCCTCGCGGAATTTCTGTATTCTTGCTCCGGGTATCACGACGCTTTTTCAATTCCGACCGAATTCGCCAAAGCCGCTGCCAAGTTTTCTCGAGCGCCGCTGTCGTTCACAATATCGCGTTCGCAGCGAGTTCTTACTCGAGTAATCTAGATATTTATGAAATTCCTGCACGTTTGCATTTCACCTTTCTTTTTTCGCGTACAATTTTTCACTTGCTCTTCTTTTCTCTTCTCTTTTTCCGCGATATCTAGAACACACACTTTGATCATTCTCAATAAACATGTAATTTCGTACAAAAATAAAAATAATGATCGTTCTCAAAATTTGTTTGAATAATAGATGGTGTATTACGCACGAGATATTTTTTATATAAAAAAAAAGAAAACGGAATGCAACATGTTCTCCGTTTTTTTTTTTTTTTTTCTCATTTACCTCTCCCTTCATCGGGCATTTTTCAGTCCTGAGCGTTGACTCTCGCGGATGCGCTCCGCGCGCGCGCGCGCGCGCGCTTTATTACTTATTTGGTCAGGGAGAGAGTCACACGCCGGGGCGAGGAAGGCGAGTTTTTTTTTTTTTTTTCGCCGAAACGGTCGTGTGCGCGTTCCGCACGAGTTTCGCACGTGTGCGACGAAAGCGACGCGCGCGAGTGTACGACACGCCGCGCCGTCTCTCTCCGGGCCCGGTGATGCGCGTGCATATAAATGAGACCGGAACTAGACGTGTAAACAAACAGACAAACAAGCCGGCATTCACTATCCCGCGGATTGTTCCGTGAATTTTGCAGCAGTCATATTCATTTCTGAGATTGGCTTCTTCCAGCTTAGCGTCGCGCGCTTCGCCTCGCCAGCGCCTGCCAGAAGGAGGGAAAAACGATTCCATCCTATCGGGAGATGCGCGCGAGAGGCAAATCCTCTCTCCCCTTCGCCTCCGAAATGAGACTCTCGGAACGAGAGAGGCGCGCGGTGGAAAAAAAAAAAAAAAACGGCGAGACAACGGCGCGGCCAGTAAAAGAATAGAGAGAAGGAATGAAAGTGAGCGTCTCTCTGCGGGGATCGATCGATTCGTCCTGCCAAAAAAAACCTCGCGCGAGATCTTCTGTGTTCTGCCATCGGGACAATTCGCTTACAATATGCGGAGAAGCCGCAAACTCGGCGCCGACAACCGCGTCGCGCGGATTCGCGAAGTTACAGTTTACAGATCCCGGAGATCGGAGACGCTTACGAACGTGTCTTATCGCGTTTCTCACGGTGCTTAAGATAGAACAAACAAAAATGGAGAATATTGTCCGAAAACAATTGACATTTTAATTCGACGCGTGTATATCGTCGCAGTTTTATTGTGTCCTCGGTTTTTTACACCACGGTTGGAAAAACGCGCGTGTTGTTTACCGTAGCCCCGAGTTTACGACACACAGGGCGCGCTACAATTTCTGTGAGAATTTCCAGGCGATATCATCGAGAACCGGACGGACGGACGGGGAGTACACATTATCGTATTATTAAAACTTGGTGCAAGAGAAAATTTCAGATAAACGTTTTACGACTTCCCTTCGAGAATCTCATTCGCCCATTTATCTCTCCGATATCTTTCGTGCTTGTTTCCGAACACTTTTAAAACGGAATCTCTCGTACACGCAATCTTCAATTCATTTTTTTTTCTTTCTCTCAAATTTGAATATTTTCTTGAATACACTTCCGTTTCTTTGCAAACAGTTTATAGAAAATCCCCATTGTTTTCTTATATCGCACGCGCGAGACGAGTGATCGAAAGAGCCTGTGGAAACGTATATATCATTGAGAAATATATTGCTATAGACAATATAAATGTCGCGTTTGCACAACATACATTTTACAAGCTTGCTTGGATCAAACAGTTCCGTTGATAAAAAAAAAGTTGCTTGTACAAGCGGAAATTTTCCAGGAACGGTTTGCTTTATGCGCGAGCTTGTTGTATTTGCTCTCTCCCCGACGTCGTAAATCAAGATATAATACGTTTCCATTTGCGAGATCCAACGTCGATTTCGAGGGAAAATTCGTCGGCGAAAAGGGAATTAATTACACACCCGGGATTGCGCGTCTTTTAATTCAGGCCGACAACGTGCAAGCGGCCGCGCATATTGGAGAGCCGAGCAAACGCTAAATCGCGGCTATTTTTGGAAAGAGAGAGTTCTCTTTCTCTTTCTCTCCTTTTCCACGTATGTTCCTTCCTTCGCGTCGAGGATGCGCGCACTTGGAACTCCACGGCGCGTTCCGGCGCAGAAAAGGGATCGGTGCGGAAAGATTATCCGCGACACATTTCCCAAACACGAAATCAATTTTAATCCTCGATGGACGGATTTATTTATATAAAGCCGCGCACTCGTGGCTTCCTGCGCAAACGAGATTCGCGCATGTCGCGTCTTATCCCTCATTTCCGTCTTACCGACATATTTAGCAAAAGATTTACAAAACACATAGAGTCTCTATTTCAATGCACTTATCATAAATAAAAATGTCTCTATTCTCGAACAGACTTTCGGTCGGATCAGGAGACCTTAGAATCTCAACTACGTACATTCATATTATATTATGTATATTCCGTTGTAAAAGAAAGGGAATAAATATCAAAATATAGAAAATGTTATCACCCTTTCTTAAGGTACGAGCATAATTTTTCCTCCGGAACATTCTTTTTCACACGCTTCTCTTTCCATGAATCATCGTAAGCCTGCGCGTTCTCAACGATGTTACCAATTCCAGCGTCTTGGTCTTCTTTGGAAGCGCGCGCTACGGTGCCCGGTCACGTGTGCAAGTCCGCGGTCTCGGGTTGGAAAATTTAATTAAACTCACGCATGGCTGTAAATTATCGCGCTATCGACAGGGATGTCAGGTGGTGGGACTCGACGAGGAGGGGCCGCGGGACACACCGGGTCTCTCGCTCTCTCGGAGGGTGTCGGTGCGAATGGAGCGCGAGGTGAAGGCAACAGCGCCGGAGACGGGGAGGTCGGTCGTCGGTGGTATAGTAATACATTTCGTGTTGTGGTCGCTGTTAGCGCCGTTAAACTAGCCTTTACTGTTCCGCCTCGGCCTTTGAACGTCGCCGACGACCACTCTCCGGGGCCGCGGCGGCAGCCGTGAGCAATAAAACGCGTTCACCATAAAACGTCGCGTCTCTCCACCGGAGAGAGGCCCGGGCACAACCGCGGGGCTGCGTGACCTCGACTGTACCTACGACATGTATAGCTACGTATACATATACATATACGGCGTTGTTTCTCACCGTAAAGTCGAGGCGCGCTCCGAGTTTCGTGCGCGACGTTACGTTTAAAAGCCGCGTGCGAAAAAACTACTGATAAAACCCCCCCATGACTTTCTATAAGCCAACACGTTCAGGACTGTAAACAGGCGCGGCGTCGTCCAATTCGGAACGTTTTTTTTTTTTTTTTTCATCTCGCCCTTCTGTTTACTTCTTCGCTAGAGAATATTTTGTCAGATGGATCGGGTTTTTGTACGCGCGAGTGTCGAGTGAGTTTTATTTTACGCTTTCACATTATAGTTGTAGCAATGGCGTCGTGTGGACGCGATGTGTGTTGTTTGCAAACTATTACGAATTATACATATCCACATGCGATTGGGAATGTTCGCGTTGTTCGCTACACGCAGGAGTTTTTGTATAATGCGGGAATCGATAGCCTGAATCTATTGTGTCGAAAGTGTGACTTGCTCGTATAAAGTAGGCCGTTCGGTAGCCGATCACAAATTACGATATATAAAAAAAATATGAATCGCATAACAATCGCCGCACGCGAAACAGCGCTGCGAAAATTTTTGTAACTTTGCATGCATAATTTTTTTTTATATACGGCGCAAATAAGTTCTCTTATCGCTCGCAGTTAATTAGTGCCGCATGTAAAACGCTGCGGTAAAAAAAAGCGACTTTTTAAAACATTCCTAGATAAAGTAGCATTAACAACGTAGCGTAATTATCCAGTAATATAAAAACGCGCTTCAAATTTTTATTTTATTAAAAAATTATATTTAATAAGTGTAATTTGTATTTTAATGAAACAAATTTCAAAGGCACTTTTTTCCTCAGTCAAACGCAGAATGTGCTTGACGTGCTCGCCGTATAAGTTTTTTAATCGTTTTTAGAATAATATTGCGAATCACATCGGAGCGTAAAAGAAACGAATTCGATGCAACTTGCACCCTTGAAAAAAAAAAAAAAAAAACCGTATACATCCGGTTGGTACGTCGTTCCTCGCGTTCCGCCCCGCTCGTCCGAGGCTGACCGTCAAAGGTTAGCGCGCGGCGCCGCTTCCGAAAAATCTTGTCTTTGAAGTGACGCGGCCAAACGCGAGGGTGTTCGTTTAGAAAGCGCGCGTTGCCGTAGTACGTTTACGTGTCCTGAGACGGATTTTTATTTCGAGAACGTATCTCTATCGTGTGTCTCCTGCGTTACGTAGAACGCAAGAAACGATGTACGGCACGGAGTTGTACCAGTCAGCATCACCGGATGCGTTCCCTGATCCGCGAACCTTAACAAGTTTGTAAATTTTTTCTCAAGCTCGAGTTTTACATAGTCGTACTTTTTTTATTATTTTGTTTCCTAACATTGTTTCTACAACACCGTTTCAAAGATGTTTTGTGCGTTTTAATTTTTATAGCACTTAAAAATTTTATTCCACAAAAAATGAACTAAATCGCGATGTTCCTTTTTAGTTTTTGAGGAGGCGGCGGCGGCGTATATTGCGGGGGAGCGAGTCGATCTCTCGATTTCGCGGACCGAGATTTTCGAGATTCTCGGATCAGAGAGCACGCGAGACAATGGCTTAATAAGCGGAAAATCCATACGTAAGGAAAGGGCGGGAGAGGAGGGAGGAGAGGGCAAACGCGCGCGGACGCGCAACGTGGGCGGGCAGAAGGGGAGCCACCCGGTTTAGAGGGTAAACACCGAGGTAATTGGGAGAAAGCATAAAGAATTTTCTGCTAAATTGAGCCGCTTCCGTTCCGAGATGGAATTTCTCCCGGTCGGTGGCTCCTGGCGTCCCCGGGCGCGACGACGTAGCCGCAATGAAAGTTTTCCAATAAGAAACGAAAGAGCTAATCAGACTTTCTCATGTTGTACCCAAGCTCCTGGAGGACTCAATGGCCCGTGTATCTATGTTTACGTCTCAGCCGAAAGGTCTCGATTCTGCTCTTCCTCCCCTCTCTTTTTCCCTTCCGTTTCGTCGCGCGCTCACCCGCGCGCTTTTTTTTTTTTTTTTTTTTTTTTTTTATTCTCTCTCTATTTTTTAGCTCCAGATTTTCCCTTCGCTTCTTCGATCTCTGCCGCGCGCGTTCTTTCTTGTACCTTTTATATTATACTTCATTCTTGTCGGAGCAAGAAAACACGTTGAAAATATCTCAGACTGGATTTCAATCATTCGCTTGTTATATCTTCTTACAACCGATGTAAGAAATAAGACTGTGAAAAAAAAAAAAAAAAAAAAACCTTACGTTCTTTTTATCCGAGTCATTGCATGAAACTCGATATTTTTCTCATCTGTTTCGCAATATCGCGAGATATGACTATGAGATGCAAATAAATAACAAGTGGAAAAAAAATATATATATATAACGAGTAGAAAATTAAAGGATCTTCCGTATATATATATCCCCCTAGGTTGTGTATTTGTCGTCAAGTTTTGTCGAGCATCAATCGAATTCAGATTAGTCGTGAAATCTGAATGTACATCCGGGTTCTCTGTGTACGGAGTGCAAATGCGGAATTGACACATGTGATCTCCGAACGATATACTCGTGCTTTACACGCGTAAACCTCGACGACATACGCTTTGCTTTGTACTCACGCGATTTCGAGCGCTATTTGATTCAAGATTAAGTCAAAATCTCAAAGTGGTTGTCGTTTGAAAACCCTTTGAGCCGCGAGTCGCGACGCGCGTGTACGCGCGATTTACGATATTATATCTATTTCATGTTTACATCTTAAATCGGGGCGCACAACCCGCGCCCGAGATAGATTTATCGGACGCGTCTGCACGCGCAAAACTTCATATCCTCCTCGGTCGCGTCGTCGACGATTATATTCTCAGCGTGTATACTTCATGCATCGCTTTGATCCCTCCCGGCGACGACTCAACAAAAAACTGCACATCGAAAGTATATGACGTTGGGCCCCGTGGTTTTCGTGGCCGCAAACGCGTTGAAATTACCGCCGCTATATATCTTTAAACAAGCTCGCGAGCACATCCCGCACTGATGGTGCGAAATTATTTGCGGGCTCGAATAAAGAATTTCGAATAAAGAAAGAACCTTTCAATACTATACAGTTGACATTGTTTCAATAAAAGTTTTTATTAAATTTGTTGTATTTGAAAATTAACTTTCCAATCATTTTTCGATAAAGAAATTAATGTAGTTCAATTATTCATCTTGTAAGCACAGCGTAAAACTGTGCTCCAAAAACTACAAAAATCTCTCGTTATCTAAATTTGTTCACGTAGGAAATATTTTTAGAATCAAACTTAGCTCGATATAATCTCAACGTTAAATTTTCTTTCGTGATTTCGCGGGGCAAAACAATTAGACGATATATAGACAATGGACGACGAAAAAGTCCGAGAGATATGCGAGAAAAGTTCAAGCGCTCGAGCTCGATTAATTATCCATCGTATATGCGGACCCCCCCCCCCCGTACAAAATTTATTTAGAGAGGCAATAATGGATCTGGTATAGCGACAAAATTGCTTTCGAAGATTTGAGGAACGCGGCGCGTGAGACCGCGGCGCGATTACAAAGCGTGCCGCCACAGACGAGCTCTGTCTGCAAGATAATTGTCTTCTTAGCGAAAGTATACACAACATTATATGTATGTATGTATATACCGCGAGTAAAGAGAGCGGAGGTAGGTATGAATGGCGGTTTCACATACAGCGACAGCGCGCGAGGACAGAATAAATACTGTGTCGGCCGCCTGTGCACGGTTGTGTCTCACGTCGCGTCGCGGTCATATGTACACGCGGCGCGGTCGAGAGTGCCAAAGCCATCTCATTTTACTGGCCGATCTCTTGCTTTTTCGTCTCAACGTCGCAACGCGAGCGATATCTCGATAAGAACATTCCGTTTTGCGCGAAAGCGCAATGATATCTGCGAAAAAAAAAAGGTACAAGGTTTTATATATACACCGAAAAAATTGTATTCTTGTTTTGAGGATATCCCACTTACTTTAAAAGTATATTTTATACTAA
>NW_018020647.1:70436-73728 GCF_002006095.1 Pseudomyrmex gracilis
TCACTATTGAAAAAGACTATATTCTTAAATTAAGAATATATTCTTAAATAAAGAATATATTCTTAATTTCGGAAGAATATCATCTAAAATCTTTAAGAAGATTTTTTAAGTATAAAATCTTCTACTTACGAGAATATAATTTTTTCGGTGTATATATATTTATTCACATCAGCCTTCCCGGCCAAAAAGAGGACTTGGTTTACAAGCTTTCTAATATCATCCATCCATTCATACCTTAACGTCTCCCATTCTCTCAACCTACACCTATCGATTTCTTACCCTAACTACTTCTGCTTTGTTACATTATTATCTTAGTTAACTTAAGTCTAAATTGCACTTAACATTGTCCTTCTAAAATCCACGCATATCTTACAACTTGACGCTTAAATCTATTCTCTATCTCCCATATAACTTTTCCCAATCGTGATTAACCTCTAGCTTTCTTCTTCTTGTTGACTAGAAAGAATTAGGTACAAGGTTTTACAAACTTTCGCAAAATTTATACAAAAAATATTTTATTTTCTTAAAATACTTAAATGTTACATATTGTCCCCCCTTTGTATGTATACGCGTTACAAAAAGTTTTCGAGTCTCGAAACGTTTTCCTAATTTCACTTTTCTTTCGTTTCTTCTTCTCCGTTATTTTACTCCGATTTTTTTTTTCTTCACGCCTTCTCTTTCACTCCCCTTCGTTCATTGCGGCGAGTGGGCGGCGAGCGACAATTAGCATACTCGCGTGATCAAAGCGACAGGACGCGCGCGATGAGAATTAACGACCACCAACAAGACGACAACTCTTTCCTCGTGAGTAGCGCGCGCGTTTCCGATGCCTCGTCTTTCGTCAACACTCACACGATGATTTTCGCGCAAATACTCGCGAGGATGAACGGATCCTATGGAACCGCTTCTGACGCAACCCGTGGATCGACGTGCCGACGTCGTCACGTGTGTCAGAAATAGCCGACGCACGCGCGAGATGAGCGATAAAATCATACCTAGTAGGCGGAAACGCTCCCGCTGCTTGCTTGATCGTTACGCGAAATTTAACTGTTTTTTTTTTTTTTTTCGATATATACAAAGCAATACGTAAAAAGACTAAAGAAAATACCGACACATCCTGTGAGGAGAAACTTGAGAGAATTTGATCAAAATCTGTAAATTTCTCCCCCGTTAAAAATAGTTTTGTATATTGCTGTTGAAAATTGCTATTAAAAACAATATTGTTATTGATATAATCAACGCGCGAATCAACTCCGGAGTTTAGCAAATTGTTACTCAAGTGGCGGATAAAGTACTACTCGCGTACTATTTTCGGACATAAGCTAAGAAAAGGTACGCAGAAGCGGGATATATTTACGGGAGGAGATTGTCGGCATTTTCTTCTTCTTTCTTCTAGAATGAAGGGCTTCTATGCGAAGCGCTTTACAAGAATGCTTTGATTTATTTTCAGTCGTCTGCGTGCGTGGCTATCATATACAGTCGCGCTTGCAGATCAAGCGTGTGCGTGGCGCCTCGTATCGCGTCTCTGACGGTTCGCCTCTCCGACGTTCCCCCGACGTTAATTGCTCGTTTACACTGCTTGTTACGTTTTCCTTTGGGACAACATGTCTGTCTTGCTTTCGCAGCGCGCAAATCTCGCAAAATCAAGTATTTGCCAATAAAAAAAAAAAAACATCGCACGCATTCTCCGTCAAAAATGTATGTTTCCAGAAACGTACCAGAAAAAAAAAGGAAAGATCAAAAACTCTCTATTTTTATTTTTTAATTATTTTATCTAATGATTTTTTTTTTTTATCCATCAGAAATGAAATTTTTTCCCGTACATCGAGAGATCAGAGGATCGGATGTATTTTAACTTCAGTTATAATTGAGCTGTTGATTTGTTCGCTTATAACAAATGCGAATTCGAAATGTGAATGAGTTTGCCGTATGTATATGCATCGACGATCTCTCTCACGTAACCTATCCTATTTACTTTCGGCAATACGTATTCGGGATGGGAGAGGGAGAGAGAGAGAGAGGGAGAGAAACGCATCTTTGCTGCTCTCACCGCCCCACGGCGCGGCCCCTCTTCGTTCCGCGAGCATCGTGAAATGCAAATCGCACGGTGCGGCGCAATATGCTAATGCAACCATCGTGGTATCCGACAACATTTGTCTAACCGAGCGTTAAGATCCTGCCGGGGCACACTTGCCGGCTCCTTGTTTCACGCGTGAACGACCCTTAAACCCAACGCAACGAAAGCCTGAACCAACACCCGGAATAGGAGGAGGAAGAGGAGGAGGAGGAGGTGGAGAAAAAAGGGGTAGGGGGGCAAGGGCTGTTTTCGCGCTACGGCACTATGAGGATATCCGTATTGGGTTCGGAGAACGTAAGCCAGATTGATGTACCGCGCGCGCTCGCCAACGAGATTTATCGAAACGATATTTATCGGTGACGATGTCTGACGGATTTTTCAAATAGACGACCGAGTGATGTAAAGCGTGCTTTATTTCCGATGTCTACGTGCAGGCACGTTTCTTGTTTTCTCGCGCGCACTTAAATTTTCTCGAGAGATTGAATCTTGCAAGTTATATAGCGTATAATTCTTCTTGCAGTTTTTTTACATTTAATTTTTTTGCATCACACGCGTAAGATTGTAAGACAACAAACTTAATTCGTATATATTTAGATGACGGAGGAAGAAGAACACATTGGCCGGAATCGGAGAATCAGATCGAGTTAATTTCGAAAAGTAATTTCGCGCGAACTACGCAATAAGGGAGAGAATACGTAGGAAAAAATATAAGTCTCATATTTTAAGCTTCTTGCACACATGTCCGTGGCTCATCAACAACACGGGGAGCGTTGCCAACGTTTCCTTGTCACGAACTTGGAGGCAGTTTGCCCAGGCGGAAGCAATCTCTTACTGACACACTGCACGCTCGCACATTTGTTTACGCGATTCAAGACGCGGTGAGAAAGAAAGAGAGAGAGAGAAAGAAACAGAGAGAGAGAGAGAGAGGTGCGGATAAATAATGAGTGCTTTTGCAGGATCAAGTCCGCGCGTTTTTTGCTGCACATTTCGCGCTGATTGATTCGGAACGAGATTGGACAATTACAAGTTCTCGATAGCAAATCAAGCTAAACAGACAGAGACAGAGAGAGAGAGAGAAAACATTTAAAAAGCGCATAAACGACTCTTTCAAAATAAAAAAAAAAAAAAAAAAAAAAAAAAAAAAATAATGTCCGTAATTGGATCGTGAAAGAGATTCTGTGCACACGCCTCAACATACAGACTTTAACCACACTA
>NW_018020647.1:73744-89594 GCF_002006095.1 Pseudomyrmex gracilis
AATTCAAACTGTAAAAAAAAAAAAAAAAAAATAATGTCCGTAATTGGATCGTGAAAGAGATTCTGTGCACACGCCTCAACATACAGACTTTAACCACACTAATTAGCATCCCTCGATATTTAACGGCAAGCAGGGGTAAAAAACAGGCTGTCGTCCCCGTTTTCCGTCGTGCTGACTACATCGCGATCTGTATAAAGGTCAAGTCAATCCATTGACGCGGTCGAAAAATTACCTTGCGGGCAAATATCCCCCGAGCGAGAGAGGTGTACACGTTAACGTCACCCTCATGCTCGTTACACGCAGCGAGGGTGAGATCGGAGGAAAAAAAAAAAAACAAATGTACGCGCGCGCGTATATACACGGCGTGTGTATATGCGAGGGACTCTCCTTTCGGTAATCGATACTAATTAGAACGAGGCAAAGTTTCGAGCCGTGTGCCGGCGTTCGCTTCGACGGCAGCGCGCGCTCGCCTCCCGCCCCCGATGCGTGCGTATCCCTCCGTCCTTTCCCTCCCAGCCTATCCCCGTTCGCCGCTACGTTCTTCGACGAGGTTAATACCGACGAGACGCGTATACGTACAATGTATTGTAGGCTTTCGTAGGATTTATCCAGCCATTATATCGGCTGGACGAACGAGCGAGCGAGCGAGCGAGCGAGTGTTCTCGACATAAATGGGCCCTATCACTGTCACACGAACAAAGCGGCGGCCCCGACGTGGTTATGACGGCAACGCGATACCCGCGCGCTTTCGAGTAATAATATAATAATAATCGCGCGGTTGTTTCGTCCGTCGTCGTTGAACCGCGAGAGATCGTTTCTTCGTTGAGCTCTCTTTTCCGTTCCCCGTTGATGAATAGGACAGCGCGGGAGAGAAACCGCAGAGAGCCGTATAAAACCGGATACATCAGGCGAATCTGAATATGGATTTCATTCTTTCATATCGGCGGCTTTTTGTGCAATTATTTTTGCCTCCTCCTTCTCCTCTTGCCCTTTTTACCGTTGTGTACCCCCTTGTCTTCTTTGTACGCGCGCCTACATCCTTGTCTCTTCGACAATGTGTTTTACGACATCCTTCTCTATCCGGATTTGTTTTTTTTTTTTTTTTTTTTTTTTTTGTATATCTCAATGCAAATGAAGCTTTTTGCTAAAACAAGCAAACCTTCTATCTTATTTATGAAAAAAAAAAAAAAACTATGTACAAAAGTACTAGGAACGCTACCGTTTAATAATTTGCAGCAAAATTTTATTTTACAGAGTAAGTTTTTCAAGAGAGAAAATTTCTCATCTTTTTCCCACAGTCGGTGTCCACTACAAGCAATATTCCTTCGGGGAATACGCAAGAAGATCCACAAAACGATGGACGACTACTACCTATTGTCCGCGGCTGTTACGTCCTTGACCGCTTTAAACCGATCGGCCGATATCGATTGTGAGACTGCTCACCGCAAAACTATATACTATCGGTTACTGTCCGAGCAATCAGTCGCTTCCGCTTTAGAAGAGATGCTGCTGATTACACCACACCGCTCGTTCGAAAATTGTTTCGTAATAACGCTTCTGAGAAACTACGGAGAATACATTACATCGTAAAATCGAAAAAATCTTAAAAACAGACAGCGAGGAGCCATTAAACCACCAGACAGATATAAGTTTCAAGCGTGCCTGGAACTGAGACGAGACACTTGAGCGAGAATTTTGAACTGCGGCGATCGTAACATTTTATCAATAAAACTGGAATTCAAACTGTAAAAAAAAAAAAAAAAAAAAAATTTGATTGATTTCTATAAATGTTTTGCGAAAGAATTTTATTGCATTTTTTCTTCAGCATATAGGCGTGTAAACGTTACATATTTAAAATATCATAAAGATATCCTATACATATGTACGGATAAGAATAATCGGGTAGCCAATACCCCGAGTATCTCTTCTCGAGCGCTTAAAAGAGACGAAATAGCGTAAGCGCTCGGCTCCGTCTTGATGGCAATATCGGGCTGTTTCGATCGGACGCGGTAAAATCGACTGTTTGACGACAGGCTCATCCTCATCGTAAACACGATGGCGGTTTCTCGCAATGCCAAGAGCTATATACGTAAAGGAACGCGCGCTTGTTTCCGGGGTTACTTCTGGCTTCGTCATGGAAGGATCAAATCGCCGCGGCGTAGCTGTTCATGGAATGCACGTATACGATTTCGATCTCTCGCGGAGAGGTAATCCCGGTTACGAGGAGTGCTACGACATTTCCGAGTACACAAGATAACACCCGGAGAACGACGAAAGAGCGGGGCGCGTCGACGAGAGTATCCGTGAAAATGATTCTCTCTCTCTCTCTCTCTGTCTCTCTCTCTTTCTCTCGAGAGAAGGACCGTAAACCGTGGCCAAACAAACCCTGAAATAGCTTAAAGTCGACTCTGACGACGAGCTTCGCTGACTGCTGACGCGCATCGCGCGCGTCTCTGTCTGTATTCTCGGTCCGCAAATAAATAATAAACGTTACACCACACGCGCGCGCGCACACACCACGAGTTCTTCGTGCACCCTGGACCGAAACTATCATCGGTCCCCTTTACGACCGACGAGTGCTTCGGAAAACGGCCAACGGATGAGAACGAAAGTAACCGGTCGGATCCGGGTAAAGTGGTTACACCGTGTTCTCTTCTAAAACGCCTACTTCGATGTACGTTATAAAGAACGGACCCTCTTCCCTTTCACCAACACAAACCATATTCGATCCTATCGTAGAATCAAACGCTTCTTTTTGTTCATATTTTTTCTTGGTCTTGGTGCGAATTACTTGATTCTGTCATCGACTTTTTAAACGCGTCTTCGAAAAATAAATTTCGACGCTCGCAAGCAAATTTTTTTGATTCAAACGTCATCTTTCGACGAGAGATGTGTTCGAATTATCGGACGTTTAGAGTTAAAGAGCTTCGACTTGAGATAAAAAATTATTCGTCACAGCTGGCTTAGTCTAAAATTTATATTTTGATAAAAGAAATTTTGTTCGTTCGAAGGGTTGAAAATTCTGGAGTTACGCGTAAAATCGTACTCTTGCCGATATACATATTTTCGGTTATATCGCGCGTATCGGTCACGTTAATTACCATATTCCAAATGGTAGAACGCGCGTTTCAGCCACTTTTCCAAACGATCCCTCTCGGCTCTCTCCCCGTCGTCGATACAAACTATGATCGCCGTCTCCTTCCTTCGTTGGTGCCCTAAGGGCAGCTGGGAGCGCTTCCGAGCCCCAAAAGCCACACCCTCGATTCTCATTAAGATTTAGCGTGTAAACGAGCGTTGCCCGTGTCCGGACGGTGCTACTAATCGAACCCCTCGAGCCGAAAGAATTGAAAACAACGCGTTCGAGGCTTTTAAGAGAACGAGATATCGGGACCCGGCATTTATAAGGGCATTGGAGCAAGACGCTCGGGCTGGTTGTCTGGTCGATTTACATTTAACGAAATTAGCTATTAGGTGCAACCGGCGCGATCATCAGTAAATTAATAAAAAAAAAAAAAATAGAAAAAAAAAAAAATAAACGATTATCATCACGCGCCAAAGGACAAAAAGAATCGAATGCGCTGTAATAATAAAATAATCTAAGACAAAGTTGCTAAGTTTGAATAAATTTTTCTTACCAGCCGTGTAATAGCAAAACATTTTTTCTATGTATAAAATTGCGAAAACTCCTTTTCAAAAACTGTCTTTCCGAAACAAAAGAAGATTGTCATTTCGAACGTATGTGGAAATAAGAAAAATGGGAAAGTGTTGGATTTCAATCTTGTGTCGATTAATTAATAAAAAAGAATGACGAGGTTGTTCGCGGCACAGACGGCTGGTGGTATAGTTTTCAAGAGTTAAGTTCGAACACAGAGAGAGAGAGCCCAACTCTCACTTGCTTGGCTTTCCTCCTGACTTGGTTCGCGCGACGAGGCTACACGGCTTCTCTCTCGTCCTCCCCGTATCCTGTGTTGTTTCCCCCCTCCCCCCCTNCCGCCGCCGCCGCCCCCTGTTCCGCGCTACCGTCCGCGTTTCACCCTCCGTGTCTCATCCTCCTCCCGGGACCCTTTCTCGTCCTCTCCCCCTCTATAATTTTCACCCGAATACCTGCTCTAATTATAGGTGGTTCGTCACGGCGCGGCGAGTATCTTTCCTCTCTCGTCGGGTGTCGGTAGCCGCGCGGCTCCAGCCGCGTCGTGTTGTACCGGCGGCTCGTATATCGTCGCGAGATATTTCATCGTTCACCCGGTAAGATGATCCATAACGCGTCGGCCGCCGAGAGTCATCTCCCGATAACACACGGACAGCTCTCCCAGCTCCGGCTTACCTTGGAGTCAGCGTGGTAACGGGCTCGGCGTCACACACAAAATCGGAGCCCGATGATTTTACACGGGCGACCGCCGCAAGATGTTGTTGGGATCCCCGCGGAAAGATGTATCGTCGTGCACACGTTCGTCTGAGAATCGCACGTGTTATTATTACAACCTTTTGCGGGCATCAATTATCAAAGTTGAGGAAGAGAAATTTTTTGATTTTATTATTTTTGTTTCATTTGGATTTTTTCTTGAGAAGAAACATATAAAAGAGCGAAAGGAGGTCGTCGAGTTGACGAAATATCTTTAATGCGCATATCTGTAAAAATGCGCGTCAAAATGCGTATCGAGGTGAACACAAAAATCAACGAGAAGAACACGCGATTGAATAAAACGCGAAAAAGAGCACACGGTTGTTTTTTTTTTTTTTTTTTTTCAATTCGCTGATCGCTCGCTCGCGGTTGTCGAACGGCGCGCCCAGTTCGTGCGCGCAATGAAGCGAGGATTAATTAAATTACTCAATGCGCAACCGGGGCCTTATTTATACCGAGCGTATTCTGGCTTACAGGTACTTGGGGCTGGAGCCGAGGCTGACATCCGGCCCGGTTCAAGGGAGCGGCGTAGATTCGCAAATCGCCGGCGCGGGTGTGATCGGACCGGCGAGCGCCGAAAAGAACTGTAAGAACGTGTACCTGACCACCAAGCAGCAGACAATATGCTCCCGCTCGCCGCCCGTTCTGCAGGTATTTACCTCGTGCCGGGGGCCCCGCGAGGGTCTCTCTTTTTCTCTCTTTCTCTTTCTCGGATTAATGCCCGAGGAGGCACGCGGCTAATTCGATTCGCGGGACCTGCGACCGCGTGCCGAACGAAATATAATGGCCTTCGCCGACGCAGGTTTGTCCGAAATCGTTCGACCCGCTTACACTTCTGAGAAAGCTCTCGTTCTAAGATTTTTTTTTTTTTTTGATAATCTTTTGCTTCTCTTCCGCGTAGAATAGGGAGGATGTGTCGCGATTATAGTAACGTTAATGCCGCGCGTGGCCACAAAAATTTTGCGACACACAAGAAAATCACGAACAAGAAATTGACGGTTTCTCCCGTCGTGTATATTCTTTGTAACAGATTCGTGGACTTTCCGGTTGAACAATTCTCTCCGATCGAGTCTGCACAATAATTGATTTTTACGAATTCCGAGTTAACTTTTGATAAATCGCAAACAACAAAATAATTAAGCGACAATCAGCGTATTTGAAAAAACGTATATATTTTCATCGTATATAATTGTAGACGACGCGATCTCCGTTTGTTTAATATCGCATATACGTTGCGGAATAAGAGAAAGCTCTCGCGCGATTCGGGACGCGATTCCCGAACGCGGAAGATTTACAGTTATGTTCGCACGGCGACAGGTAAGTATACGAACATCTTTAAAACACCGAACACATTTATTTTCCGATTAGGCATCGACGCGCGGTGATGATTTCGGCGCGCACGGTGAGAAAACGAAAACCCCGCCGCACACACATAGTGTGCAGTCGTCGTCACCCAAGCGCGTTTCACCCCCCGAAATCGCGTTTACCTTTCCTTAATGCACAAAACTTGTTCGGGACGAACGCGGAGACGGTCGTCTAAGAATCCGGAGAGGTGCCGGTTTCCGTAGGTAAACCCGGGGAACCGCAAAGCTTCGATACTTCTTTGATCGCGCCGCCGACAGAGTCCCCCGCTTTTCCGAGTGCGAGAGCCGTACCGACAAAAGGTTGTTCGAGAGCATGAATATTCATACGTCAATCCGGCTATCGAAGTTTAATTTTTTAACGAGCGCGATCGAACCCGTTAAGAGAAACGGCTGGGAATGCCTTCCGCGACGGCACACGGAAGAGAATGTCCCTCTATAATATTATATTCGAGATCTACAGCTGTATTACTGCGCAGTCGCGTGATTTACGCGAGTACATATCGAGAAGTGTGTCGGTGCGTTTTTTTGCGCCAACTAAAACCGCTTGACCGAGAATTCGCATGCGATTCTATTCTCGATCGAGATAATGTTGATAATAACACGCTCTTAAGAATTTTTATGATAAAATAAAAAAACTAATAAATAAATCTTATTTACAAAATTAGCGCATAGCATTAGTGAATTATTTTTCAAAGCACGGGGCAATTTATTTAAACAACGATGTATGTTATTAAATTTTTGTTATCGCCGAGGCTTCTTCGTACACGTACACAGAAACGTGGTCCTGATAAAAAAAATGGGGAGAGACTCCTGTTTGAACAGTGGCTTGTTCTTATGCGCGAAGGAGCGCCGTCGAAGCATCCGGAGAAGCGGCACTTCTTTTGATTCTTCAGCTTTCACCGTCTTATTTTGCAGGCGGTGAGCGCGGGCGCCAGACTCGCCATAGAGGAGTGTCAGCACCAGTTTAGATCAGCAAGATGGAACTGTTCCGTCAGTCCGGAAAATCCCGAGAACGTGTTTGGCGGCGTTATGTTAGTCAGTAAGTACATACACGCGCTCTCTCTCTCTCTCTCTTTCTCTTTCTCTTTCTCCGGTTCCTTCAATGGTTTCAACGCAACCGACGACGTGCGTGCGTCGAATGCGCTGCGGCATTAACTTCTTCGTATATAGAGGAGAGGAGGTTGCACACTCTCCTCGCGCGCGCACTTGTGACATCAAGTGCCGCAAGAGTGGTTTGACTTGTGTAGCGCGACAAAAAAATGCGTGCGTTTTGCAGATAGTCGAGAGGCCGCGTTCGTATACGCCATATCAGCAGCCGGAGTCGCTTACAGTGTCACGAGAGCCTGCTCCAGAGGCGAGCTCACCGATTGCTCCTGCGACAACCGAGTGAGAACGCGACGGCAGAACAATTGGGAATGGGGAGGATGCAGCGAAGTGAGTTTCGTAGTTTTTTTCATAATTTTTTTCTTTTTTTTTTTTCCAATAAATCATCGCGTTCGCGTTTTAACTTTGAGACGCAATATTTTTTTTTCATTGTTTAAAATTTCGTTCGTAAGTATAGGATCTTATTTCGCAAAATCTTAATTTTTTCGGTTCGCGCGCTTTTTTTTTGAAGCTCGAGGAAATATACAAAATTATTTAAACAAAAGGCCGATACGAGCAGTAAAATACAGGTTGGTCCTGTAAAATAAGTTGTCTTTATTCAATAAATATAGACGTTTCGGTCACACAATTTTGGACCTTCTTCAGTATGAAAATTAAGTTTAATTAAGAAAAAATATTTTTGTACACTACATCACTAACAGATAGATGAAATAATGTTAATGACTTACAACGATATACTGTGTATTTTTTTTTAATTAAACTTAATTTTCATACTGAAGAAGGTCAAAATTGTGTGACCGAAACGTCTATATTTATTGAATAAAGACAACTTATTTTACACGACCAACCTGTATTTTACTGCTCGTATCGGCCTTTTGTTTAAATAATTTTGACTATTTCACGAGCGATTGATTGACGAGGAAATATAGATAACAGTGAATCTTAATTTACGATCTTACTTTGATTAACTTTGATTAACATCGTATCTCAACACCGATACACGGCCATCGCGATGTTTACAGAGGATTGCAGTTCGCGCGCGCATCAAAAAAAATTTCCCTGACATCTCTCTCTCTCTCTCTCACTCGCTTGTCTTTCGACGCGAATTTTAATACTTACTGCCGAAGACAAAGCTCGGGCAGTAAACGGATGCGTTTCATGCGAACGGCTGACCCCTTGTAGACATTGCCGGCTTACAAGGGGATTACGGAAGCTAAGCTTGTTAAGTTGCAACAACCCACCGGGCTCCCCTTCCCTGCAATCCGGACACGTAACTTACTTGGACGTGAGGAACGAGTTCGCACACACACACACACACACACATACATGCGAGAGCGTTGTGTGACACGTGCAGAGATAGTTGATGTACGCGCCTGTCACATGGTTATTGGTCAGATTATCTACAAATTGCGTGCGTGTCTCATATACGCGCTCGAATAATTTATACATCTTCAAGTGTGAGTCGATCATAATATTTGCAAGCGAAACGAAGTACAGAAATGTCGAAGTTAATAAATTCAGTTAAAATTTCAAGTATAATTTTTACGTCACGCGCGAGAGATTTATTCGTCGCGAAAAGACTTTTCTTTCACAAAAAAAATGTTAAACCAAAGTATTTTTCTTCTCTTTAATCCGATTTCGCGCGCACAAGAACTGTTTTTCTTATCCAATTTTCAAATCTGACTTACGAAGAACACGCTGTGATTGCAGTAAGTAAGGTGAAAAGTATAAAACATCGTGGGAAGTCGCGATGTCTTAATGAGAGAGAAGCTGAGCACTTGTGTCGACAAATGACTCGGGATAACTTCGGTGACAGATCCTAGAAGAGATAATTATGTTTGCCCGTTTTCCGATTCGGATCAGTAGAAACTTGTTCCGACCGAGTCACCGACGAGCTATTAGTCATCAAAAATTTGTCAGATATCTTGCGAATTACCCGCACAGACATAAACACGACCATTAGACATTCACAGCCCGATTCGATATCCAATAGACGTCTTAATGGGATTTCCGCGTCGGTAGTTTGCAGAATCGATGGCAGTAACAAGCCGAACAAGCTGGTGATAATTAAGAATAGATTGATTGTTGTTTACTATACGAAAAAAAAATTCGAAAACTTATTTCTTAGTTGTCATATATATCACCGGTAAGATACTTAAAGACCGGCAGCTTTCGGTGACTTACACCCCCCCACCGGGGAGCTGTCATCGATAAGTCGACGTGCGTGATGCCGGTCGGAAGAGAGAGAGAGTAAGACGATGCTCTCTCCCGGCACAAGGATTACGTTTAGACAGCGTTCTGACAGCGAAGGCAAAGAGGGCATAATCTCGACTTGTTGACAAGTATGAGAAAACGTTCGAAAATAGCGAAGTACGCGCGCAAATAAAGAAATATACTAAAAATTTTTTAAATATTTAATGTGCGTGTATTAAAAAAAATTAATGTAACACAATATAGGTATATGATGTGTAAAAACTACATGAATAATAAAACAAAATTGAGAAAAAATTTTGAATTTATACCGTGACAAAATTGCACTGTGAGCTCTTAGAAATATTTGTAGAAATATTATGCTTTTAAACAATTATGACTTAAGCAAGGATCCGGACCGGACTGAAACCGAAACCGATAACCGGACCGTAACCGTAACCGAACCGAAAACTATTTCCGATGTTTATTTCGGTTCGGATTTTTCTAACGCTGTTAAACGTTTTACAAGAATTTTTATTTGGAAGAATTTGAAAATCACAGTCGTCATTGGCAACTCATTAGATTGTGTTCGAAGCCAGAGCTAATCGAATTTTTATCAACAAAGATGACACGTATGTTTATAATCTTACATATTTTTAATTCTTCGTAGATACACAGTTGATGTTAAAAGGGAACTTCTCTTCCAATTTTTGAATATAAAATAAATATTACATAATGAGATTTTTATAAAGGTAAAGCTAAACTTTTTTAAAGCCTTAAAAATTTTATTTTAATTTTGCCAGTTCTTTTATAGCATTAAAAAAGTTTGAAAATTTCAATTAACCTTTTAAGATTATAAGTGTTTAGTTTTAGGTAAGTAGCGATATAACAGGATATTCACAGAAGGTTAGGTTACTTTAAAATTTTTTTATTACAACAATTTACATGTATTATAATAATTTACGTAAGATTAATATGTTATAAGAAATCAATAACAAACTTGAAACGACCATTGGCGACACTGCAAGTTGCTGTAGAAGACAAAACAAAAGCAAAAAAGACAAGATATGATTTTCAAGACGAAATTTCCCACTTAAATGATTTCTAAATTAATTTATTTTAGTTAATAAACGTGCATTTGTTATACTATGCAATTTATATTATATTTATTAAATTATCTTTTTTATTCATTATAAATTTAACAATAGATACTTAAACACTTGTAACCGAAAAAAATCGATATCCAAACGGTTACGGTCACCGTTTTTGATAAAAGGACGGAAACCGAAACCGAAACCGAAAATCAGGTACAGCATCGGACCGTAACTGTAAACGGACCGAAATGAAATTTCGGTCCGAGTCCCTGGACTTAAGGCTCGTTGAAATTAATAACGAGAAATATATAAGGCCTTACGAGCCATTCGCAGGATGTTTGAGCGGAAACTGTGCGTGTATATATATATATATATACACATGTAACGAATTCAACTTGTAAATTTTTACAAGTGAGTGTTTTTTTAGAATTGAGATTTCAATTCAAAAAAAAAAAAAACTCGTAAAAATTTACAAGTTGAATTCGTTACATGTGTATATCGTCACTCCCTACGTAATAATCCCGTAACTCTAAAACGCAAATTTTAGAGGAGAGCAGTTTAAAAGTATAAAGCTTCATATATTTCCCTATAGTTAGGGATCTTTCGGTTTCAAATTTGTACCTTATTTATGAATATTTCTTTTTAATATTTAGTGACCATAAAGAACATGACTTTCTAAGTGTCATTATGCAATAAACTGAAAATCCCATATGTGACACTTATGTAATTATACGTAGGGAGTGACGATATATGTACACAGAAAAAAAAAAAAATGGAGTTGCTTCAATTAAAGTTGACGTCACGGGCTGCCACAAAAATAAATAGTTCATTCAATTGCACATGCGATTAATTTAATGTCTAGATTCTTAAAGCAACTATCTGCTGTGTATAGCGCAATAATATTGATGTTGCATAAACAGGATATATTTCAATTAATACACCGAAAAAATTGTATTCTTGTTTTGAGGATATCCCACTTACTTTAAGTATATTTTATACTAAAATAGGCGCCAAGAAGAGTTTCTTATTTTAAGAGGAAAATCCTTTAAATAGTAATATTGATAAGAATATATACTGATTAAAATATAAAAAGCCTCTATAGAAAAACATAAATATATATCTCACTATCGAAAAAGACTATATTCTTAAATTAAGAATATATTCTTAAAAATAAAGAATATATTCTTAATTTCAGATGAATATCATCTAAAATCTTTAAGAAGATTTTTTAAGTATAAAATCTTCTACTTACAAGAATATAAATTTTTTCGGTGTACTGATACTGTTGATTCAACATCATTTTTTTTTCCGTGTATATACACGCCACAGTTTCCGCTCAAACATCCTGCGAACGGCTCGTAAGGCCTTATATATTTCTTGTTATTATGCTTTTACTTTAACTCTACATTTAACTATCTACCACGGTGTCTACGCAAAGCTTCTGTCACGTGCGCTGCATCTGTAACCATGAATTGTAACGTAAAGCTGTTCCAAAGTTTTAGAGCTCCGGAGGAATCTTAGGTTCTACATATATTTTACGTGAAATCCTAAGCGAACTTAGGATTCGCCTAATCTCCACGGTTATTGTCGGCTTATTGTTGGATCCGTAAAATGAACTCAGACGGATAACATTTCATAGAGAAACGTAACGTTTATTTACGTAGTCGGTCGGGTAGCATGTAACGAACGTATCTAATACAAAGAGATTTCTTTAGATTTTTGTTTCGCGCGAGGCACTCACGAACGTTTGAAGAAAAAAAACGCTGTTAAAAGTTCACTCAAACGTTTGTTAATCTTCGCGAGATGCATTTTTAGTTTTTTTTTACATTGTTAAAACAAAATATGATAAATAATCTCCTCTACCCAGGATATACATTTCGGAGAGAAGTTTTCGCGAGAATGGTCCGAAGCCGGAGAGGAACCGATAAAAGAGGGCGTTCTGCACGGGCCGAAAGGACTGGCTGGCCAGCTGATGAGGAAACACGATAGCGAGGCCGGTAGACGTGCCATTCGCTCTAGGATGCAACGCGTATGCAAGTGTCACGGTGAGCAGAAACAACATCCCGACTTGTACTTAACAGTCGAATGTTGTTTCAACAGATGAACTTCCGCGTTCACGAAATCCGAAATTATCGAGAAAATATGCAAATTTATGTAAATAAAATAAATTGTACTTTCACACAAAAGTCATCAATATTTTATCTATATACGCTTTAATGAATTATTTCCTATTTTTATCTCTTTTTTTTTTTTTTATTATTATATCAGGCATGTCCGGTTCGTGTAGCGTGCGCGTGTGCTGGAGAAGACTTCCGGCGTTCAGAATGGCCGGAGTGGCCTTGGCGGCTCTACACGAAGGCGCCGCTCTGGTGCGACTGGCGCAGCGCGGCGGACGTAAACCAGCCAGGCTCAGACCTGCGCGTCCCGATCTCAAACGACCGAACAAAACGGATCTAGTTTACCTCGAGGACAGTCCCGATTATTGCGAAAGAAATCTCACGTGAGTGATTTTCCGATTTTCGATAAGTTATTTCTGATCGAAGATCACAGACATACACGTCTCTTGTATACACGTATGATAAAACATCTTGACATTTTGTTTCGAAACAAATTTCACGTGATTTCAAAACGCAAAATCTAAAAATATCGCAATTTCGCGGTTTCTCCAGGCTCGGCATTCCCGGCACACGAGGAAGAATATGCAATCGGACGTCTCTTGGTCTTGACGGATGCCGGCTGCTGTGCTGCGGCCGAGGCTACCAGACGCGGGTGCGGGATGTCACCGAGAAATGCAAGTGTCGATTTGTCTGGTGCTGTCACGTGAAGTGCGAGTTGTGTCGGCAAACGCGGGAAGAGCACGTGTGCAACTAAAGAGAGAGAGAGAGAGAGAGGAGAGAGAAAGATAGAGAGAGAGACGGTAAATGCATTCCCGAGGAGTTCGGCCTATCTCTGTGTAGGAAACAACGTGCTCATAAAACATCGTTAAGTTTCGGATTAATTATTCGTTGCCGCGCATTTTACGTTTTACATCCTCGTCAATTAGCGCCGCGAGAGGCTACAACAACGATTAACGTTGCTCTCTGTCTGATGACGGTCGTACGAGTGAGTTTCGTTCTTTTTAGCAGTCAGCCGGGTCATATGAATAAACAAGCAAACGCTCTCGTTCTCGTCGATCGACCAATTGCGACATAAATTTTTCATATATGCGTTTACAAAAATAACATATGTGAACGTTCAGTTCAAACAATCTGTTTAATTGCACACTCCTATCAAGAACATTTGCTCCGTTGTGTTACTCATATGACTTGTGAACTCAAAACGTATAATCTAAATCTCGAAACAGTTAGAGATGCGATTTTCACGTCTGCGCTAAAGAGAGACTCAAGCGAGTGAATAATCTTGCGACGATTAAAAGTTCTCAGTATTATTAACGTCGTGTAGCCGACATTAATGTCCGCGAAGTAGCTTGTCGCGCGTGGCTTATCAAACTGGTCTCTTGACTTGTCAGGTGCCACGTTTACTCGGTGAACGTTAATGCATTGAAAGTAGATGTGTTTTACTTTAATTTACATTTAATCGCGTAATTCTATCTCTCAACTTGGACGCGCGCACCGCAAAAGAGAGACTTGTATTCCAGGGACACATTAACATGCCATGCGTGTGCTCGCTTCGCATCATCGGGCTCGTGTAATCTGATGATTCGCGCGAGCAAACAATGCGAATGGCGATATATAACGGCAAGTTATTTCTCTCTCTTCCGACTATTATATATATATATATATATTTATACATATATACATAATAATAATATATATATATATTTATTTATTTTATACGTCTATATTTACATACATATATATATATACATATATATATATATATATATATTGTACGATTAAAACACACGCATTCTTTTTTAGCGAGAATCAAACGATAAGAATTTTTGTCGGAACTTTATCTCGAGTTTTTGTTACGTATTTGTGCATTTTGCAATCGCTCGCCACTTTGATGTGCCAATTTGCTATTTCCGCGTATACGATGCAAAACGAGAACGAGAGAGAATGAGAAATGGAGCGAGAGAGAGAAAAAAAAATGAAAGAGAAAGAGAGGTAAGCGAGGGGCAAAAGAAACACACACGCGACGATTCTTTTTTTATTTCCGTGCTCTCGCGCGTACAATTGCACGCAAGTGTGTCGAAATATAAACACGGATATATCTTCACGGTGTGTGTGTGTGTTCAGATATCATCTCTCATCGATGATCTCTCTCTGTGGAATCTTCTTTTTTCACTTTTTAAACAAAAACGTAGCAACAACTACTCGCGAGAACTCGATGAGAAAACGAATTGGGGAGAGAAAAAATGACGCGAAATCCAATCGAGTTTTCGCGCCTTGACTCGAGCAAAACGAGAATGGGGAACAATTCTGTCAACGCATGTAAATAATGTCTCACCTGGTTTTTCTCTAGATTTATACGTTCACGCTATCATTGTTGTATATACATTATTAAACGTTTCATTCGCTTCGTTATTTAGACGCTAAGTTTATATTGCGTTGTGTGCGTTTACACACGAAATATTTTTACCTCCCCCATCAGCGATTTTATCTCACACACACTGCCACTCTACTTCTATTTAATATATATATATATATAGATATATATATATATATAAATATATATATACAACCGCTTTGTCTCGCATGCCGCGCCAATTAAAGGCAGTCTAGTCATTTACGAATTTTTCCGACCCATATCAAGCCGACGCACTTTTACGCTCACACAACGAAATGTTATACGCGAGGTTTTCGTATTCTCTTCGCTCGAACGAATTGTAGTAGTTTATAAATAACGTATCGCGCAATTATTTCACAAAATAATAGACATACGCATTAATTGTTTTTTTTATACTATAGATATATATTAAATATGTCACAGAAATTATCCGCAACCTTTCGAATTTGCTGGAAAATTATTTGACGGAGTCGAATCGAAAAAAAAAAAAAACACTCGTCTCGAATAATTTGTATATTATTAAATTACTTCGCACATGCGGTTTTACACAAAATTGTATTTACGTGTGTGCGATTGATAAGGACAAAACGAATATCTGAGAGATTAGTTGACGAATGACGCGTCAACGAATGTCAACACGGGAGATCGTATTATTCTAATTGATGTTGTATCATGTGAATAGAAAAATAAAAAAAAAATAAAAAAAATAAAAAAAACACATTTGGCAATATACGTGAGGTTGCGCGCGTATCTATATTTCATAGCTTACTACTCGTTTAGAATACGGCCTTATAAGCAGCGGCGTAGTAGATATATCGCGATTCGTCCGTAATATTATTATAAGAATTTATATATTAGCGATAAAAAAAATTTAAAAAAAAAATTTAAAAAAAAAAAAAAAAACACGAGATGCGAACACGCTCGTGCCCTCAACGACATACAGAACTTCACAGTATTGACAAACGTGTAATTTATTTTCTTCATCATACACATCACGTTATTATTCGTAGTTCATTCGTCAGTCAGGTATTATGAGCAAGCATTATTACAATAACACAATTGTAATAATTAGATTAAATAATGTAATAATTAGTAACAACGTCTCTTCGCTATAAAAAAAAAAAAAAAAAAAAAAAAAAAAAAAAAAAAAAGATATAACTATGAGATATTTTAGTTGGTAAAAA
>NW_018020647.1:89609-113157 GCF_002006095.1 Pseudomyrmex gracilis
CGTGTAATTTATTTTCTTCATCATACACATCACGTTATTATTCGTAGTTCATTCGTCAGTCAGGTATTATGAGCAAGCATTATTACAATAACACAGATGTAATAATTAGATTAAATACTGAAATATTTAGTAAAAATGTCTCATAGCTTTATAAACTAAAAAAAAAAAAAAAAAAAAAAAAAAACTAAGATATAACTATGAGATATTTTAGTTGGTAAAAACATTTATATTCGTATGTACCTGTATATTATTATTATTATTATTATTATTATATAATTCTACGTGCATTTATATAAATATACATATACAGAAACGTCCATATGCCAGTGTGTCGTTTGTTTGTTAGAACCTCAAACTCAGTTATCGACTTAAGTCATCGTGCGTATCGTCCTTTCGATCTCTGCGCCTTGGTGGCTCGCATAAGATATGCAATCACCGCGCAGCCCGCGCACATGAGTCCAAAAAATATACCCACTAAAAGACCCACAAAGAATTGAAGATCTTCCGTGAGAGTTCTCGACTGGCTCTTCGGCTGATGAAACTTCTCGCTATCGTCTTTTGTTCGCGCGACGTAGCGCAGCCAGTAAACAAGTCTGTCGGACGCCGGGGTCAGTCTGTCGCGTATCGCGAGCGAGATTTTGCGCGCGCTCTCGCTGTACGCGACGTTCTCGTGCATCGTTTGCACATAACTCGCGATCTCTTCGGCTGTGGCTTGATCGGTCGAGGAACGCGCGAAACCCAGCTCGACCGCTCGCGCGGCGTTGCGAGACTCGTGCTCGTTTCGCGGAAAACATATCACGGGTGTTCTGTGAAAGGCGTTCTCCAGAAGTTCCGTATCGTCGCAGTGACTCAACACAACTCGTGTTCGACTGTAACCTGCAGACAAAAGAAAAATGCAATATTTTCTCCCGAGCGGTTATTCGGTCAAATGGTGGTGCTTTTGCGTTCTCGAAAAATAGTCTTGAAAAGTTGAAAAATTTTTATTTTATACCTATGAGATCTTGTCGATCGATGTTTTTGCGAATGTAAAGATTCGCGGGAATGTGCGCGTTATCCCTGTTAACTTTCCAAACTACGGCTAGGCCTTGCCTATCCTGAGGCAATTTCTTTGCCAATTCTCGTATCAGCGTCTCGTAACTCTCGTCCAAGAGAGCAATAACAGTTCCCATTCTGTGTTCTATCAACGGTTTCTGCAAGTCCGCGGGTAACGGTTGCGGACCTCTGCAGTGGTGACAGCCAATCTAAAAAAACGATTTTGAATTGACTTCAAATCGACGATTAACGTATATCGACGAATTATCCGAAACCAGCTGAAACATTTTAATTCAAGTGAACTTTAAAACGTGCATTTATACAAACCTGTACAAGCATTTCTGTCAGAGACGCAAAATTCGAACGTAACACCGTGTCGGCTCCCCAGAGCACTAGACGGACGTCGGAATAAAGACGGTCAAACTCGACATTTGCATCGCACGTTAAGTATTTGCACACCAATCGCAGAGCCGGAGATAAATAATTGTTCTTAGCATTGGAATATACAGATCTTGCCGCAAACGTCGTCGCCAATCTCGAAAAAAAACTGCCGTTATTCACCGACAGAGCGACCCCGGTGCTTTCAAACGCGTACAATTCTTCGTCTGAATTTTGTATCCAAATCACCGGGATAGAATCGATGTGTCTCACGAATGGCAGCAAACAACCGTCGTGTCTAAAAACAAAGAGAAAGTATATACAAAGTTAAAATAATTTCATATGATTTTTCACGGAAAATTATCTTTTAATGAGAACTTTGAAGCTAATATACCTCAATGCCGGAAATATGGTGATTGTGGGCTGAATCTCCTGTAATTTCTTCAATATCTTCTCATCCTTCAAGAGACTGTCACATGCTTGTAGCGCGCGCTTCTCGGCATAAGTCGAACTGCCAGTATTGACATTCAATTGCAGCACCTCAACGTCAATCAAATTATTATAAATGTTCTGAGCAGCATAATTTGGTATTATCAACGAGGTGTCGATTCCCTCATCTGACAGAGTATTGGCGAGTAATGACAGATCATATATATTCTCAAAAGCAACTATCAGAGCCGAAAGAGGAGGCGCCACAAGACTGGAGCTGCTTACAAATTGGAATGTCCAAGAATACACGTACAAACAAATTAGCGGTAACAACATTTTAAGACGTATTTTAAATATTTCTACTTTGTTCCCTAATAATCAGTTTATAAAAGTTAGACACACGCAAGTTGCTTTATATAAAATACAAATGTAATTGAGTAAGCTCCAAGTCAGTCTTCTAAAAGTTGATGATTACACATGTAAAAAAAAGCCAGATACTATAAAACTTGTATAAACAGACATTTGACTTAAAAGTTTCTTGAAAAGCTTCTCGAGTTTATTTGAAGCTATCTGATCAAATAAAATCTGAAACAATAAAACAGATATTACATTGCAAGACCTCGCAAAATATTTTCATTTTCTCGTAAAGAACACAGAACATAATAATAACATAATAAATTTTACCTTTTTCTATTGCTCCAAAACCTTTAATATCAAACCAGAGTTGTTCATACATTTATAGACAATCCATGACTCTTAAATGGGTATTTTTGTACAAAACTGACAAAATAGTGTTTCTCTTCTTTCAAAAAATTTCGGGTTTTATCTTCTTGAAATTTTTTCAAATTTAAACTTTGTTATAGTAGTTTTTACACAAATGTCTTTTATTTGTTGCTCAAGTGTTGGTTCCAATCGGCGTAAAATTCCAGAAACTCAGCGGCGACCGAAGTTTCTCGCGTCTGTTCCCAATGGACATATTACAACTTCGTGTGATTACAACGTACGGCGTATGAATAAATTGTTTTCGAACGCAGAACGCTCGCGAGACGTTGCGTGCACGCGCGGGACGTGTCTAAAAAATCCAGCTCGTTCCTTTTAACATATTTTCATGGATCAGCTGAACAAAGTTGATCAAATATTAAGTTTAAATGTCCATACGCACACAAATCGCAACCAATAGCCGCGTTTGGCGGACCAATTGCCGAGTTATCGTCTTGTCAACACTAGACGTTGATTGATCGGTTCCAAAAGTAAGAGCCAATCACGTCCGACCGTCTTACAAAGCAACTTGTTTTGCTGAACGCAGCAATGACGGGGTTGGTTCGGGTGCGCGTAAACATGACGAAGAGAAATTGTCCAGGTCAATTGACAAGCGGTGCAAACGTACAAAAAAGAAACTCTCTACGGCTAATTGACAGATGGTATCTTCTCGTTTGTGGATCAAATTTATCTTTGCCCCGCACATGTAGAAACATGTAGGAGAGAGTGACATACGCGACAAGTAAAATAATTTTTCATCAGACTCGACATTTTATGAAAATATGTAACAGACCAGTATTTCTGAGAAAAGAATGGACAAAAAAAAATGCAAGAGAACGTAGAAATCATTAAACGTTGAGGAATATATATGTATTATTACTTATGTGTGTAGAAAGCCGTTTGTTAAAAAGTCAGGAAGTAAACATTTAAAGTTGACAGAGTTGTCGTTAACGCACAAAGCCTGCGATTCGCCTTTGCGCGCGTGACGATGATTATTTGATATATATATCCTGGACATGGAGGACAATAACAAAGAACGCCGAGCACTGCAGTATTATGTTGCCAAGCAGGACACGGTATTGGTACGGTTATTCGGCACTTGCGACGTTAACGTTAACGATCTGCGTCTGGGAATGCTTGTGGAAGCGCTAGACGACTCGAAGGACAGCGTGCTGAGAGTACGCGTGACGGACATAGGCGGTTCCAAGTCCTGGTACGGCACCGAATGGCGTTGCCACAAATACGATTTGATTCAGGTATCGCAAAAGATCTGGCATTACCTTCTTGCCGTTCAGTCGCCTCAGGAAAGAGTCCGACTGGCGAACGATAAGAGTCTTTGCGAACGACTGAGAAATATATCTGTGAACGACAAAGTCTGGTACTGTCCTGATTCGTCTAACAAACGGGCTAGAGAACTGGCGGTGGTCAGATACATTGGACTTGTACCACAGCTTGGACTGGGGCATTACATCGGTCTGGAACTATTGGTACTATTCAAAGAAAAAACTTTTATTTTGTGCTGTTGGCTTATAGAACATTTATTAAGATCAACAAAAAAAGGTGTTTATGTTGTTTAAAGATTGATTATTTATATACAATTGTCATTGATTGTATATCTTACAGGAAAGCCAAGAGATATCCAAAACATCACAATTGGCCAAAGAATATTTCATTTCCACACATCGAAATTCTACTGTGTTATTTGCAACTGTAAACAACATATGTCCGTACAAAGAAGCGGACACAACTTCTGGCCATATTGAAAAAAGTATCTAAATAAGTTTATAATTTCATACTTCTGGTGGTTTCGTGTGACATAATTTATGTTATTTTTTTTTTTTTTATTTGATTTCAGCACCATTTTTAAAGACTAATACAGGGACTGATTATGCTAGTGATAAGAAAAAGTCTATATTTGATAGCACACCGGCTGTTCTGGTGGAGCAGTTTACTATGTTTGATGACAATAAGAACAACAATCACGATTCTGTCAATATGTTAAAGGATCGTCATCATATTAAGACTAATCTTGAAAGTGATGTTAATAACCATACCAAAAACATCGATCACGCTCTATTTACATGCGGTAATTTTATAAATAATCGAAAATACAATAAATATACCTACTTTCTCTACATTTTTCTCCGAAAACACCCTAGAGCAAAATTTAGCCAGTGCCGGGCATTAATTCCTTTCGTGCGGTAGGAGTTAATAATAGATGTTTAAAAATAGACGCAAACCTAGTCTAACTTCCTAGACCAGCTGCCGGCAGGTTACAAGACGGTCTGAATATTGTATTTTTTTCTTCACAAATGGCAACGGATTTGCAGAACATTCCTATCTTTGTATTGGAGCATAAGTGGAGTAGTGATGTAGAGTCAAATATATATAGTGATGTGGAGGACGCGCGTGGTGCAAGTCTGTTGGATTACAGTAAGATATAATTGACATCTTGCCTCTCTCTCTCGCAGTTCGAACATTTTGTATTTGTATGCGACAATATTTCTATTCCCATGTATAATGAAATAATAACAATCTATTTTTAAACACCGTCTTTTCTGCAAATCTTGTCTTGTATGCACAATATTGTACAAATTTGTGCGTGTACGTGTGTGTATGCGTGTGTGTATGTGTGTGTAAACTAATGTATTTATATATATTTTAATATAAATATATGTATATATATATTAACTTTTAACAGGCAATGTATCGGAAAATAGTGAAGTCAGAAAATTTAGCAGAGTAGAAAATAAAAGCGATTTGATAGTAGGTTCTAATGTAAAAGTACTATTGGACTCTGATGTTCACTATGGAGTTATTCGTTGGATTGGTACACCGTCTGGTATAAGTCCTGGTAAATTGATGGCAGCTGTTGAATTGGTAAGCGAGAAATGGAATGATTTAAACAATCGCAAAACAAATATCAAGAGAACGAACTCGAACGATATGTGTGTGTTATTCATAGGATGATGGGCATCCTTTAGGTACCGATGGAACGTACAAAAATATTAGATATTTTCACTGCAGGCCTCACAAAGCTATATTCACGGACCTCGAACACTGTTCTCATTACGAAGACGTAAGTGCAAACGAAATTCTTTGCGATGTTAATTTGTTAAAGATAACATGTCTAAGAGAGATGAGTGAAAATCGTGAAATTTTGTTTTTTTTCTTGCAAACAGACGAAGCTCGATGAACAGTCTGCGCTCACAAATAATGATAATTTTGGTAACATGGAGAGTTCCGTGATCACGGGAATAGTACGGCCTATCTCCGTCAAAGGAGACTTGGAGAGCATATGTGGGAAGTACCGTGGTATTCAAGGTCATCATAATTCATGCTACTTGGACGCTACTCTTTTCAGTATGTTTACATTTACCAGCGTATTCGACAACCTCCTGTTTCGGTAATATGTTACTTACAATCGGATACTTATCTAAAATAATCGCGCGAATTATTTTTCGTCTGTAATAGAAAATCTAGATTTCAATTTTTCATTTATGTAATAGAAGTAATAGTGTTTAGTTTTTACAATTGCTATGTTCAATGTGTGACTTCTTTCAGACCGCCGAATGAGAAAGATTGTCCGGAATATGAAGAAGTGCAGAGAGTTTTGCGAGAGGAGATTGTAAATCCACTCAGAAAGAACATGTTTGTCAGAGCAGATCGTGTAATGAAGCTTCGTACGTTGCTCGAAAAATTATCGTCAATATCCGGTCTCACTAGTGAAGAAAAAGGTTTTTCTTTATATATGTATTTTCGATATATTATAAAATTTTATTTTAAACCGGTTGAGTGACGGTAATTTTTAATACATATTTATAAACTCTAGATCCGGAAGAATTCTTAACGTCATTGGTAGCTCAGATTTTGAATGCCGAACCATTCCTCAAATTGAGTTCCGGACAGGATGCGTATCACTATCAGTTGTTTGTTGAAAAAGACGACGATCTAAAAACGCCGACTGTGCAGCAATTATTGGAACAGAGTTTTCTGACAAGTAACGTCCGACTGAAAGAAGTCCCTTCGTGTCTTATCATACAAATGCCGCGATTCGGAAAATCGTATAAAATGTATCAGAAGATACAGCCTACGTTGCTGCTAGACGTGACGGATATTATCGAAGACTGTTAAGTATTATTTTATCATATCGCGCGCATTGCAATAAATAATTGTACTTTGTCTGAACTTGCGACAACATTTAGGTGTCGTTTTACAGCACCCAGACAGTGTACGGTTTGCGGCAAATTGGCTGAATTCGAGTGCAAAGAGTGTTACGGGCAGTGCGGCGTTGGTATCGAAAGTATAGCTTTCTGTTCACTGTGTCTGGAAAACGTTTGTAAAGCATGACCCCATAATATGAGATAAACAAGTATAATAAAACGCGCGGAGAGAGAGATTTAATTATTTTGCGTATTTTTTTCAGGTTCATCGTCATGAACGAAGAACGAATCACGAGCCGAAAAAGTTAATGGTGCCTGTAGACTTTGCATTTCTGCAGGAGCATTGTCCCGTCCCGCGTTTGTATTTGGAGCTTTCCGCGGTGGTCTGCATCGAAACCTCTCATTACGTTTCATTCGTAAAATGTGGCCCGGGTTCGGAAGCGCCATGGTGTTTCTTTGATTCTATGGCTGACAGAAAAGGTACTTAGCCAGTTTATTTTATTTTTATTAACAACATCACACACAGTATACACAATTGTGTGACTTTATTTATTTGTGAATTTTTATAATTTATTAGGAGAGCAAAACGGATACAATATACCAGAAATGGTGCCATGTCCAGATTTTCCCTACTGGTTGAGCGAAGAGGGAGCAAGTTACTTGTCTAAATTGACAGACGATCGTCAGTTACCGGAACACGCAAAGCGTCTTCTTTGCGACGCGTACATGTGCATGTATCAATCTCCCGATGTTATGATGTACAAATAATTTCAACTCGGAGATTTAGATCTCTCGGTTTTAGAATCTTTCTTATGATTATTTGTCAAAAAAAAAAAAAAAGAGTGCAATATTCTACTTGTTGCTTCCTCTAAGAATATAAGTTTCTTTATAAACGAACGTAATTGTAGCTATCAATCACAAGCAATCCGAGATCTTGAAAAATGTTATGTACAAATTAGAAAAGAGAATATATGTTTATATGCTGAAAAATAAATATAGAAAAAACTGACAATATATATATATATATATATACGATTTATCTACATACGTACAAGAACACCTCTATGCATTTAGATTGATTTACAATTGTAAGACGTACAATTCTCGCACGCTTTTGTCTTATTCTAACATTATATTTAATATAAATTATCTTGCAAAATTAGAATGAGTTTTTTTTTTATGAAAAATGATATACGATCATGTATGATCCCTTAAAGGGCCGTTTACAATGGGAGTAGGTAGTATCAGAGAGAAGCCTGAGAGCGGCCATAAGAGAATGTGTAATCACTTTTCCGCCCCGTAAACTAGCGCATGTCCACGGGTGATACACATTGGAACTACGCAGCCAGTCCACGAGCGACATGTCGGTGCGCTATGCATTTAAATACATTTAAACTCGTGCACATAGCACAGAATAGAACCGCACGCTGTGGACATAGCGACACCTTTAAGGAAATCTATAGCACATGTGACGTAAAGTATAGATTTTTAGTACTGGCAGTGAAATCGGAACGCAGCCAGAGAATGACGCTCCAGAGCGTTTAGAAGTATTTGTAGCACAAGTTTGACCACAGCTGTAGCAAGTAGTGTTCGTGCTATTTTTGAAATGGTCATTGATTTTGAAGAGCTAATTCTTCGAGCGTGACTTGAAATGCTCGCGAAGCGATCGGTATTCGCATTAAATAAAGTGATTGTCGAGCGTTTATACTTTCCAGATGGTTTATTCGGTCAAACTTCACGCATGTATGGCGTGGACCACGAGAAGAGGCAGCACGAATGGAAAGAGAAAGAGATAGCCGCACAGGAGTCCAGGATCGGCGACGATCCTGAGAAACCCAAAAACGCTTTATGGTTTCCCACAGACGCGCCTAAGCAGACCGACTTCTCAATCGGCAATATTCTGAGATGGTTTGCGCATCAGAAAGAGCTGTCTGTCAAACGAAATCAGAGATTTATACCGGAGAGACATGAGATATTGGGCGCTGATCTTGCCACCGCTCACTTTTTTATAAAACGTGGTGGCCGAGTGAGATTTAGAGGTAATGGTCATTGGACGGAACGGGACGAGAAAGACAATGTCAATCTGCCCAGCACTTTTGATTCGCGATACATTGTCGAGGCGGTGGATGTCAACGGATTTGATCTACACTACGAAGGTCTGAGTAATTTGTGCGGTCTCGTGAAGTTGAAATGGCTCAGTCTAAAGAACTGTAAAAACATTGACGACTGGGGTTTGGATAAGATCTCAGCCGAATTTCCAGAGCTGGAATACCTAGACATATCTGGATGCGAAAAGATCACGGAGAGAGGATTGGAATCTCTTTACAGAATGTCATCCTTGAAAACATTAATTGTAACAAATTACAGCAAATCCGTTGCATTTGAATTAACTTGTATGATGTTGGAAGATTGTATACCAGGACTGTCGTGTGAAATAAAATAGTGTTGATAAAAAGTTAAAAGAAAAAAACAAGAGTATCACAGACTTGTCAATGAGAGTAAACTATAAAAAACAACAAGTACGAATTAAAAGTAGCATAGAAAATTTATAATAAAAATTAATAAAATTTATACTGTATGGAATTTAAGAAATTTCTCATTGTTAAGATTGTGTGTACTTGGTTGACATGCTTTTATTTTTTTCTCTGCGTCTCTTTACAAAATGTAATTCAGCTTTATTGGTGATGCCATAAGCTCTGATGTTTTTATTATCCTTGTCAAGTCTGACATCTTCAAAGTGAAGACAATACTTTTTCCAAATATGTTTCCAACTAATCTTCTTGTTAACATTTTCTCTTTTCAAAGACAAGATCACGTGACGTTTTATAGACTTCTTTAAATCGAGAACTGTTGTATTGTGGGTGGGAACCTTGAACAATATAGAGAATACATATTACTTTCTCTAAAAGCAATAAGCATAAGTAACGTACAATGCGATCTATGTTTAAATTATAGAAAATTTTATATTACCACTACTGCAAGTCTTGGAAGTTCTCCACGATTTAGAAATAATGTTATAGCTTGTCCCTGTGCAACCGCAATCTGTGACTTGAGCTCTTCTATCGTGATATCAGCAGGTAATCCGGAGAGCAGTGGATCATTTTCAATAAGATCGGCTATACCTGTTTTCGTCAACTTTACCAGTTCCTGATGACCGAGCCTAACCTCCTCAGAATTTGTCTTGTCAACGCACTTTTCCGAGGTATTTTTCAACGTATCCTCGGATTCGGCATCTTTGACGGTATCCATGATATCTGTATGTACAAAACCGTCAACCTGCGTTAGCGCGCAGTCGATTCAGAAGCATAAATATTAATTAAATAATGACCCGCAAAACAATGACACACGTGTACTCTGACACACTGTAAACTATTGCACGTGACAAAAGTTTAGTTGTAATCGTTGAGATCGTAACTTTTGTAAGCAAACCAACCAATCACAGTCCAGCATTCTGACTGATGTAAAAGCTAATACCGTCCTCCAATTGGTTGAATTGCTCTTCCGATTTTTTTACAGTTACAACTAAATTTTTTCTTTCACGTGCAATGACCTTTATGACTGTTTATAAACAATGGAATTACATACATAAATGGCGGATTCAAAATACATTTGATGCTTCGTAGACCGATATTTCGTATTGTGTATAATCAGTTTTTGAATCGGCAATGCTATCCCAGATAGCCAAATGTGAAAACTCAATATAAAGCAAATCATTGTATAGATTAAGTTGTGCTCGCCAATTGCTGTTGTGTTGTTTTTATTTAACGCAACGAAAATGTTTTTGTCAATTCGGTATCAATATCCAGAGTTTTATTATCAATCAATTGTTGTAAGCCAATGTTTATGACATGTGAGTCAGCAATATGTGAGCAATATATATGAGCAATAAGTATTATTTATTCATAAGTTGAAAAAAATAATATAATTTTATTGCCCGATGAGTTGTTGAGAACTTGCTGTTATTATATTTCGAAAACACTGTTGCTGGCAAGAACATACTGAAAAGAGGATACACCCTTTTGTTACATTGCTGAAAACATCTCGGTAAAAAATTTTCCATGTATAAAATTGTATGGACATATTCGGTATATATATATATATATAAATTTGCATAATTAGATATAATAAGTTTAATTTGTGTACAAGTATATATGATTATATATCAAAAATTTTTTAAAAATATAGTAAAAATATAGTTTTACATAATTTTTTTGTATCTAACATGATACTAATAGAGTTATTTTGTAATTTAATATGGAATATCTCTGAAGCCATTCTCTCAAAAAAAGAAATTCTCCGTGTATAAAATTGTACGGACATATTCGGCACATATAAATTTGCATAATTAGATATAATTATTTTAATTTGTATATAAGTATATATGAAAAATTTTTTACCGGGATACGAGTAATATTTGTGGCAAGTTGCCAACACAACTTGCACTCAGTTGGCTATCTGTTGGGATTGAGCAGAAAATTTACGTGACGGAATATGTCCAGTTAATCGTCTCAATGATTACAATTTATTGTCTAATTTGTGTTTTTATCTAATCGCTGTGCTAATTGTTACATATTGGTGAAAAAGAATAAATAAAAAAAACTAACAAAAAATATAAGCGTAGCTATAAAAACTAAACGCTTTTAAAATTCAGATAACTTAAATAATTTGTTTTTTGATATTTTTTTTAAAAGTTTTGCCAGTGAAATTTCTTCTTTATTTTATATAAAAATACTATATATATACATAATTCTTTATAATCGTCGTATTTTTTGCATATCAAAAATGCTGATAACTGTACTGATAAACCGCAATCTTTCCTGTCCGCCGCAGCCTACGATACGTTCAAACGACGCATGCGTGTTCCTCTTCTTCTCGTTCGCTCGGTGAGGGCGCGGTTGTCAGCGATCAATCTCGGCATTTAACATTTGTATATATACATACGCAGTTGATCGGGAGACGTGCTGTATCAATTTTGTGTTTGTCGCTCGCTTCCTCTATCCGCAGCGCGATTGTCTTCGCGATAAAACGCTCGTCGTTAAGTAACGCACGTAGCAAGTGCGCGATTTAAGGATTTAAGGATTTTTTTTCGAGTTCTTTCGGAAAGAGGAAGATTTTTTGATTGTCATCCGTATTCTGCAGAGCGGCGAAAATGACGATCATCACGAAAGCGTTCAGCGAAAAGAAGGCGTCCGACAAAATGGAGCGGCCATTGTTTGTGGAGGAAAACTCGACGGTCAGTGCACACAGCTTTTGTGTGTTTTTTTTAAATTATATTATAGTCGCACGTCAACCGTCGACCTGCGAAATAATCGCAGGAAAAAGAAAACTATTTTTATCCCAACTTTTTTAGCCAAGGTTGCGGTCTTATCGCGAGCCGGAAAACTGCTTTATGTATATCACAATATGTATACACGTATATGTTATATATATGTACGTTGTGTCATGTATCTTTATCATTATCAATACGTCTTATCAGCGGTGTTCTATCGTCCTGCGTTTGATAATAGGGGCATGTTACACACGCGCGCGCGCGCGCGCGCTCGCACACACGCACACACACACACGAGCGTACTTTGATCATATAGCAAAGTTACATAAATTCCTGTTGTGACAGAAGACAGCTGTTATGACAGATGGAAAGAATATTTTTTGCACGTCAATAACAAGTACACAATACTCTTCATAAACATACTCAAGAGTTATTGCGAAATGTTTAGTTTAAAGTGTTCTTTAGCTATATGAAAGATGACAGAAAAAAATGCATTAAGAATAGATAGAACAGATGGTCTGACTATTTAATATCAAAATAAAAAAAGGATCTTGATTGATTAATTGTTTTTTTGTACAATGGAGATTTAAATTCAAAAGATTTAATTTTTGCAACCGCGGAACAGGAACTTATACAAAGTAGTCATTAGCCTAATGTGTTTTAACAGGAGGTGTCAAAGGGAGATGTGGAGGAGGGACGTTCCGAGGCCCCAGAGTCAAGAGACACCTACTTTTACGCTTCTAAGGAAATAAGGATTCGCCGTGTTCCCTATAAAGCCACATTCTTGCTCTTTTCTCTAGCAATCACAATACTGAGCATCGGCGTGATTGGTGGGCTTTACATCTACAAACAGTATGGCAAAACCCAGATGCAGAGATTCCGTTCTGGCTGGCTTAGAATTGCGTATGATAGCATCATAAACAAACCATTTCCTGTTAGTGGAGTAGGAGGTGTAATGGCTAATTCTGATTTCTTCAAAAGTATGGAAACTCCGGAGCCGGCGGTGGCGCTGGATATGGGTGAGGAGTTAAATCAGGAGATCAATAATTTCTTCAAGGAAAGATTGGAGATTGATCTCGAGAATGAGCATTACGAGAAGATCGATGTGCCTGATTTCCGCGGCGGACGTCAGGGACGCTTTATACATGACTTCAACATTGTGAGTCGAATCGTCAATTTCTGCGAAAGAGTCAAACTCCGCGATACGTGGAAAACAATCCTTCATTTTATCTTTCGGCGTAGAAATGATATCTGTAATGTCACATTTACTTGCAGAACAAAACAGGTATCATAGATATCGACGGACAGTGTTGCTTTGTTATGCCATTGAATCGTGAGCGCGTATTGCCACCTCGCAATTTGTACGATCTTCTTAAAAAGATGAATAACGGTGAGTTTGTAAAAATTCGATTGGAAGTAAACTTCATTGCAAGTTTGGTAAATTATTTTTTATCAACATTTTAATATATTTGTTTTTCTACGTAACAGGTTACTACGAAGTAGATACTGCGGTTGTACGAGAAACCATGAAAGTAGTCACACCACCGATCACTGATATGTCGATTCTTGGAAGATATATAGCACGGGAATGTCACGATATGCCTACTTACATGCTAACAAAAGTGTATTGCAATGGTTCTTCTTCTGGTCAGTTTGTTCAAATGTTATTTTGAACCAAATTTTCTTATATGACGCATTAGCGTATTTTAATATAATAATGTTTGTTTGTTTTTTTTTCCTTTTCAAATATTGTAGTTGTGAAACGCAGTGCATCAAGCGGAGTGTTCGGGCAATTCGCCGGCAATAATATTCTGGAAGTTGATATTGTGAATCTGGAAGATTCTTTAACTAAAAAATAAAATCAATTACGCCGGCGGGAATTTTCAATTATCCTAGAATATTTTAATCACACAGTAGATAAATGTATAAAAATTGTACGCTGTCCAGAGTATGCTTAGGTACGTAATTTTCTCTCCTCTGTTGTCTCATGTTCAAAATCACATGTCACAATATTTGTAATACAATAATATTAATGGTTTTTTCCTCACATTTCTTCGACTTGCTGTGTTTCAGATATCCTCTTTATCAAGATCTTCATTATGTCTTTCCATTATATTTTCTATTAGCTTTAAAATCTTGTAAAATGATAAATGCAAAATACGCGATTTGTAAACAATTTGCTCTAGTATTTCAAGATCTTCATTATGTCCTTCCATTATATTTTCTATTAGATTTAAAAATCTTTTAAAATGATAAATGCAAAATAAGCGATTTGTAAACGATTTGCTAGTATTTGACGATGAAAGAGGCACTTATAATATCAAGACAAAGATAGTGAGTGTGAACGACTGTGCGAGACTAAATCGCATATTAAAAAAATATAACGAGTTTGAGATAAATTATATTATGAAACGGAGCGACATCCGTGAGTTCTCATAGGGGGGGGAAAAAAAAAATATATATATACTGATTCTTCCAAGTTTCTTGACTGAATTGCTGCTTGTTGTTGACTGTATTTACAGGTATGCCTAAATAATCTGGTAGTGCATTAAGTCATTAGGTCACCACGCGGTTTATCACGGAATATGTTACCAATGAATTATAGAGAGATATGTGGTTATAAATTTATTAGAAAATTTACTGTGTTCGCGCACTATGGGCTGTGCTTGGACAGCCCTCGAGAGATAAAATACATAAGATCGAAATAAAATAACTTTCAAAAATATTTCGATAAGAAATTAAATTGTTTTTACAATTGCAACGTATATAACACATGAAGCGATTGTAATTATTACCGCAATTATAGAAACATTTGTATAAAAGTATTAAGTTGTGACAGTATGAAAGTTAACACAAGTTATAAAAAGTATCAAGAAAAAAAAGTGTTCAGGTGCATTTTTGATTTTCAAGTAGTTTATCAAGAATTAATGATAGAAACAATCTTCTATTTTAAATAAATTTTTTTTTGCAGTTCAAACAGTAAATTTTTTTTAACTGACAAGTTTGGAATTGTAGAGTTTCTCAAAATGGAAATAAATAAGAATAAATTACTGATATAAGTAAACGACTAAAATATATCATCATTTAGTCAAAGTGCACACATGTGTAAAATGTTTATTTTAAAATTGTTTAATGTGTTTAAAGTTTTTTTATATTTTAGATATATATATATATATATGTACGCGCGTGCGTTTGAGTGTGTGTGTGTACGTGTGTACGTGTGTGCGACGTATTTAATGTCTGTGAATGTATCCAAATATTTGAGTAATCTGTATTCACAATAGTCTCCGAAAATGTTGCATGATTATATAGATATAAAATAGTGTCACATTAAAAATTTTGTTTTAATTAAAGATGCTTTAGAACGAAAAGAGACTACTTAGCCAATAAAAACAAAAATGATAAAAGATTTAACTACTACGTCAGAACAAAGAATCCTTTATATATATATATATATATATTATATATACATTCCTGTTATTATGCCTGTAAAAATAATAAAAGTGAAATAGCGCACGCGCAAACTAAAGACGCATTGTTGCAGGATAAGTTTTTTTTTTTTTTTTGCGTATAAAGTATAGAAATATTTATTTTGTGAAGAAGAGAGAATTACGATTATTACATGAAAATATTGTGTTCTATTTCTGAGTAGATTAGCGTAAAGACGAAGTTTTCGATATTTACGTAAAAACCGATGGAATTCTTTTTTTTTTTTGTGTGAACAATTTAACTGGTTTTATGGAGAAATGTATGCATATACGTATACAATTAACATACATAAATACTAATGTAAACCGAGTGCTTGAATAATCCCTTTTATTAGTAATAATTCCAATATTACAACACACATACATATGTACGTGTGTGTTATGAATCAATGTAGCAGATAAGTCTTGCGTTTTAAGTGTCTGTAGGTGTGTAGATTAATCACTGGTGTAGCAAATATGTAACATTCATAATAGTAATTAAATCCGTCACTTTTAAATACAAGAATAAAATTTCGACATGTTTCGTTAATATTCAGTTTAATCGATGTGTGTAATTCCATCGGCAAGGTACGCATTTAAAATTTAATTCATAAAAACTGCACCATTCCTTTTTCCAGTTTTGCGATTATATACATATATTAAGTTTCCACGGCCCACTATCGCATTATTGCATTTAGAGAAGAAGCGCTGTCTCATTTATTTTTATAGAATCAGACGTCAAATTTGTGAAATTGTAGACGTAAGTTTAATTGTAAACATTTCGACAGAAAATAAATTGTACACACACAAATAATCGATATCAATGTAATTCAATCAGATATTTTTACATACTTGTCGAACCAAAGTCTTTTACAGCTGAAATTTTGTGTAAAACAAATCGGTTTTAAATTATTTATAGTAAAAGCGATATGCTCATATCGTGGTCATACTATGAACGCACTATATAGAATGTATTTAAATAAAACATGTATTGATACATATATCTTTTTACAATCAAATATCTTATCAGATATCTTTTTATAAATTAAGTTTACTGTTTTTATTTTATTTTCTGTGTACATACTTAATATAAAGTTATGTTTAATGCGAATTTATTTATAATCTCCGTTATAAATATGCTAATAGTTATAGCACTAGGAACAAATATGTTCATAGCTTATTTAAAAAAGTTGTTTTTTTTGTAAATTAATATGCTAATATTTACAAAAGAATTAAATAACACTTGGATGCATCAAGTCAGCTATAGCTTTTTGTCTAAGAGTGTAGAGTTTTTTCACCCACCTATCAAATCTTGCTTCTTGATCCATCCTAATCTAAAATTGAACATGAAATATTATTTCTGTACAAAAGAAAAGTACATTAGAAGAATGCAAAAAAAAAAAAAAAAAGGAATAACTTACTGATGTGTGAAATATGCTTTCTGGACTTCTAGAAACAGTAGGTACTGATGGGATTTGTATAGTGTCCGAGTTAATATCTATAACGATATTCTTAAATTTGTTCTCTTTACTGGCGGATGAAATAAACTGTTTAGGAGTGAAACCCTCAGCATTTATTTCCTCTAGCACTCCTTCTTTGAAACGTGGTTCAATTGGAAAATCATCTGACAAACAATATTCATCAATATTTCTGATCAATAAATTCTAGTTTCTTAACATATTAAAACCGATATGGGTGATTCTCAGACAACATGCATATTTGTGTCCCTTCAAAATAACTTTGTTGTATAATACAATTTTATTTTCTAACCGGCTCTATTAAAACGAGAATATTCTTTTGTACACTATTTAACTATAAGAGGCTTTAAAAAATCATTACATAAGTAGTTTTATACAAGTTTAGCATTAAATTGTAATCTCCGTGAATGTCCCCATGCGAGAACTGCAGATATTTCCGTTTCTTTTTTAATTATTCATTAAAATCATTATTAAATCTGTGCAGGTCATAATTTTACGTACACTAAAATAAGTAATATTACGTACGTAAATATATGACCTGCACAGATTTAATGATGATTTTAATGAATAATTAAAAAAGAAAAACGGAAATATCTGCAGTTCTCGCATGAGAACATCTACGGAGATTACAATTTAATGCTAAACTTGTATAAAGCTACCTATGTAATGATTTTTTAAAGCCTCTTATAGTTAAATAGCGTACAAAGAATATTCTCGTTTTAATAGAGCCGGTTAGAAAATAAAATTGTATTATACAAAAAAGTTAATTTTGAAGGGACACAAATATGCGTGTTGTTTGAGAATCACCCATATAATTCTACCTTTTGTCACCGCAATTTGGCTTTTCTCTATATTAAGTTTTGGTTGATTTGACTGTGAACTGCCGGGAGGACTTTGTGACTTCTCCCTGGAAGTGGATCTGCCTTTTTTTCTTATGCGATCTGAAGAGTTTGATCTGCCTGTGCTGGAATGGTAACGTCTTTTGTCTCGATCTCTGGAATGACTGCTCCTGAATCCTTTACGACTCTTCGGATTCCGATCTCTTCCTCTGCTTCTGGAATGTGAACGATGTCTACGTTTTGCTTTTGAATGTTTCGTTGATCGCCTTCGATGCGGTGAGGATTCGCTGGTATCCGAGCTACTAGATCTAAGAGAAGATGGCAATTAAAAAATTATATAAACATAACCTTTTACAAGATAAATTGAATACGTTTAGTGTTAGTTTTAATTTTAAGAGAGATACATACAATATAAAGATAATACAAAAATAGACAATCAATTACCTCGATTTTCGATTTCGTCTCCTACGATATCTGCTACTGTGATCTGAATCTGAATCGCTAGAATATTTTGACATAATCGTTGATATGGTTTTTGATACCGCGCGGTGTTGAAGATAATTATTTTACATACTTCGGCTGCGTTCCGATATTTACTGCTAATGTTAGTACTGGAAATTTATAGCACATGTGACGTGAAATATAGATTTTTAGTACTGGCAGTGACCGTCGGATACTATGGTGTATAAGTACCACCATACAGTATTCCGTACTGGCAATGAATATATCAGAACTCGGTTTTGCTTCGATTTTTGTGTTGTATGCGTTCTATTCGATATAATTCAATAGTTTGATATCAATCTGTCCGTGATTAAATAGTGTCCTGATTCGGTATGCCGCCGGTGGACAGTTCTCCAAGAGGAGATATGAACGGATTCGAGCAGATATGCTCGTTGAAATGCAACGATACGATTCCGTTCCATATGTACAGATCCGCAAATACCGGAATGACTGTTTGTATTGCAGAAGTGGAAGGACCAGTTGTCAATGGTTACTTCTTTCTTGGTAATATATATATATGTATATTTTTGTGTTGTATATTGTTGGAAATATATTGATTTAAAAAGTAAAGTATCTTAAACGTTTAGTTTGCAAACGATTTTGCACTCTATTACATGCTTAAAATAAAATATTAATATATTTCATATATAGAGAGAGAGTAGAGAGAGAGAGAGCTTTTTAAATAAAATATTTTAACTATTTATTGATATGTGTTAACATTACAATTCGAGTTTCGGCTGCATTATTCTATTTATGTTTAATTATAGAAAAGAGTGTTTGACTTGAATTATAATGTTAAACTCTTTACACAGACAGACTTGGGTCTCCCAAACCCATTAAAAAATCGCTCATGCGTTTCTAGTAAAAATTAGTTTTTTTAAACATTTATATCTTTGAAGCTTATATTTTCTTTCAAGAGATAGAAAAAAAAAACATTTAAAATATTGCACATATCTCTTAACAATATATTTTTAAATGATAAATGAGTGTAGTCAGCTTCAGAGTTTTTAAAAAATAAATAAACTTAAGGCATTGACAATGGATGTTTGAAGCAAAACATTGATGATGATGTGTATATAATAGTGTGTTACTTTAACACACTATTACATACACATCATCATCAGTGTTTTGCTTCAAACAGCCATTGTCAATGCCTTAAGTTTATTTATTTTTAAATATATTTTTATTAATTGTTGAGTATGTATTACTCTTATCAGCAACTGAAGCATTTGATGATGATGGCCTTCCTCATACACTGGAGCATCTTATTTTCATGGGCAGTCAGGAATATCCCTACAAAGGCATTTTAGATCTCTGGGCTAATAGATGCCTGGCATCTGGCACCAATGCTAGCACTTATCCCGATCACACTTGTTATACTATGAAAACAGCAGGTAGTGAAGGATTTCTTTCTCTGATGCCAATATATCTGGAACACATACTTTACCCTACTCTACAGGTAAAGATTTTTACTCCTTTTTTTTTTATACATTTGAAACAACACTATGCAATTAGCATAATAGTTTATTATATAACATATAAAGATCTTTAACATTTCTATATATTTTTTGATAGGATACAGCATTTCTTACAGAGGTACATCATATTACTGGTAAAGGTGAAGATGCTGGTGTAATTTATTGTGAAATACAGGGTACAGAAAATACAGGAGAAGACATGGTAAATAGAGAAGTGTTGAAAGAATGTTATCCTGGAAGATGTGGATATAAAGCAGATGTTGGAGGTAAAAAGATGCACGTATAGAAATTATCTGTCTGTATATTTTGTGTATTTTCAATTGTAAATGTACATTAAGCATTATATTTGTACGCATAGGTGTATTGAAAAACTTGCGCGAAAGCACCACTAATGAAAAAGTCAAACAGTATCACAAGGAGTTTTATAAGCCAGAAAACTTGACTGTATTAATAACAGGTCAAATAAAACACGTTGAAGTTTTCCAAGCATTAATTCCTTTAGAACAGAAAATAATGTTGCAGGTACACAGTGCTAAAGATATTACGTGTCTTTCTGTGCTCTTTTTTTTTTTTTTTTTTTATTAGAATATTAATGTGTTCAAGAATTTTGATATTATTTTGGAATGTATTTCTAAACCGTATTAATTTTAGGGGAAGAAAGATACATTTAAAAGACCTTGGCAAACTCCGATTGAACCGCTCACACAGAGCGTAGATTTAGATGTTTGTTACCCATGTGATGACGAAGACAATGGTATAGTACGCGTTGCTTGGCGAGGACCATCAGCAGTTAATCAAGTGTACGACTTGCTTGGTTGTATATTACTCTTGAAATATCTCACTGATACATCTATTAGTCCGTTGCAAAAAGAATTTGTTGAGAAAATCGATCCTTATGCCAGCAATGTGTGTTGGAGTTTGTTAGAATTCTCTGTTTCGATCTTGTATGTCATTTTCGAGAATGTACCAGTGGGTAAAATCCATCTGGTTAAAGGATCCCTGGTGAAAGTACTTAGCGATTTATGTTGCGTTGACAATGGCATAGACATGAAAAGGATGAAGACTCTGATACACCGATACAGCGTTGAGATACTAAGTCTCTTGGAAAACAATCCATGTTCTTTAATCACAGACAGCGTCAGTGGACATATATTGTATGGAAATACAAATGATGATGTATGTTACGCAATCTTACTCATTGAATTTTACTTAATATTTTTAATTAAATATATAATTGATATGATTTTCTTTTTGTCATACAGTTGGATCAAAGACTAAATAATTTACGCGATCTCAAAAAATTAGAAAATGAATCCGAGACATATTGGTTAAATCTTCTTAAGAATTATTTTGTTAACGCACCGATGGTTGTTGTGAACGGCATACCTAGTGTAGAAAAACAACGCACGTTGGCGCAAGAAGAGAAAGAACGAATAGCCGAACAAATCGCAAAGTTGGGCCCAAGTGGTTTAGAGCAGAAAGAGTTAGAACTTCAGCAAGCTATCAAGGAAAATGAAGTACATATATATATTTAAATGATATAAAAAATTTGATAATATATGTTTTTGCAACATAACAATTTACTTAATGTTCTTAATATTTTTTGTTGTGTTTTGAAGAAACCTGTACCTGACGAATTACTAGCAAATGTGCCTATACCTAGCGCAAGTTCCATTACTTTTCATCATATTAAGAGCTACACTACGGAAACTCTTGAACAACATCCTAGATTAGATGTTACAAAGTTGCCATTTTTTACTTATTTAGATCATGTCAATACGAACTTCGTTTATGTGAGTATTAATTTGTATTCTTTATTACGTCATATATATGTATATTAATTAATATTCTTATTTTTCAAATACAGCTGAGAATTATTATGGACACTTCTTCTATCAGTAGAGAATATATAAAGTATATTCCGCTATTGCTGGAAGTTATTACAGAATCTCCGATAAGAAAAGGTGACGATCTGATTCCTCACGAAGAAGTGGTAGCTTTACTCGAGGCTGATATTAAAGCAATTTATGCTAACATTGGTCTTTGTGGCAAGAGATTCTACAGTGGAGTCTACAGTCACAGTGTGAACTTGATGTTTGAAGTAATGTATAAATCGTTATAATTGCCATTTTCTTCCGGAAGAAGGTAACTTTATAAATAAATTACAATTTAAATTCTAACTCTTTCACACACTCTTTTTTTTTGTAGGTTGAATTAGAGAAGTATGAAAGAAGTGTACAGTGGATTGCGCAGCTTTTATACGACACCGAACTAACGGCTGAGAGATTAAAAATTGTAGCAGCAAAAATGGTGAACGATGTTGCTCAATTAAAGAGATATGGATATAGAATTGTATATGAATTAATGAGAGGATTGTTATATAAAAAAGGTAAAATATATCCGTTGAGATTTTGTTCAAATTGCAAGTACGAAATACTGTGAAGACAATAGCGTAAACTCTTTCTTTGAATATGTTGGCAGACAGCAATCAGTTCACATCTAGCATGTTGCGACAGCAGAAGTTTCTCAATGACGTCATAGAACGTCTAAATACCGATGCGGGGCAGAAGGAAGTCATAGCGGAAATCGAATCTGTCAGGAAGACGTTGACCTCATCGAAGAATATAGTTTTGCACATAGCCGCCAATGTCGATAAGTTAACGATGCAGGTTCCAGATGTCTATGCTCCATGGAATACATATTTTTCTGATTTAACGACTTCAGAAAAGACAAAGTGATTATTCAATTTTTTTAAACACTTAAAAACAGTTTTGATGAATGTTTATCAGAAGCTTCAAAAGTTGTAGCGAACGAATGAATCTTAGTTTTGAAAATACGAATTATGTGTGTAATGATAGTAACTTTACGAATAATACACATTTCAGACTTAATGTTACCGCTGACTGGACACTGATGAATCCTGCGGATAGTATTACCATAGGTGGGTGTGTTACAGGATTGGGATGCGAAGATTCTTCGTTCATGTATCAAATGTGTCCGTGCATAACCAATTATCAAGATCCCGATTTGCCAGCTTTGTATGTCTGTCTGCAATATTTTACACAAACGGAAGTAAGCACACGATTATTGTTTAAGTAAAACTGCAAAGTGTGATCGCCGTCCTTGTTACAATGCGTGGATTTTCAGGGACCTATGTGGAGATTAATTCGAGGTCAAGGATTTTCGTATGGATTTGAACTTTCTCTGGTACCGAACGAAGGACTGTTATGTCTGACTTTCTATAGAGCTACTAATGTAGTAGCCGCGTACAAAGAGACAAAATCGATAGTGGTAAAGTCGATTGAGTTGTTGACACATAAGTAATTTTTCAAAAAAAAAAAAAAAACAATTCACCTACATCATTAAGCTTTCTGTCTCTCGCAGGAGACGCATGTTGCCGACGAAACAAAATGGAGCAAACTGCTTTTTGAATCAGCAAAATCGTCCATCATCTTCGGCTTTATTGCAAATGAGGAAACCATAAGGGACGTGACGTTCAGATCGTTGCTGTCTTATTTTAGAAACGTACCGCGTGATTATAATCATCAGATGATACGGCGTCTTTCCGCCGTTACTATGGACGACATGATTCGCGTGGCAGCTTTGTACGTCACGCCGTTGTTCGATCCGAAAAAATGCAAAACCACCATTGTCTGTCATCCCTCTAAAGTCGCCGAAATAGGAGAAGCTTTCACAGGGTAAATAAAACCACACACATTTGTGTTTTTTCAATTTATAATTTATAAATACATATA